>NW_027142419.1:1577916-1766693 GCF_026170545.1 Melanerpes formicivorus | reverse complement strand
CATTCTGGACGCCGCTGTCAAGAAGAAATGCGAAGACGCCCAGAGCCTGATCGGCAGCGCCTGGCAGCGCAGCGACAGCCTCTGCCGCGGCCGGGCCGAGCGCGACCCCTGGTGCTAGCCCTGCCTCGGCGCAGAGCACGACTGATGGGGGCCCGCTGCCGGAGACCAGGGCCTGCGGCACCCCAAACCCTCCAGTGGTCCCCAGCAGGGCCATGCCTGCGGGCGGGGACCCCCGCGCCCTGTCCCTGCCGAGCCGGGGAGGTCCAGCACGGTTTGCGCAGCGGCCGGACGCTTCACCAGGCTGCAGGCAAGGCTGAGCTCGGACTCTTCCCTTGTACAGGAGCTCTGGCTGCCACGGGGCAGAGCAGTTTGCCTTTTGCAGAGTAAAACCCCACTGGGAGTGAGGGAGGGGGTGGGAGCGGGCCGGGGAACAAGCCTCTCCCATCCCAGCGAGGAGCGGGACTGAGGAGTTGTTCAGTTTAGAGCAGGGCAGGGGCGCGGAGGGGAGCAGGAGGTGGCTGCTGTGCATGTTTGCTCCTTGCTAATGCAATCACTCAGTGCCACACCGCTCCCAGCATCAGGAGATCTTGTCCAGGAGCCTCCGGACATCACAAAACCACTCCCCGGCTCCTCGGTGAGAGCTGAAGCCAAGGAGGAAGGAGCGGGGCCAAAACTTTGGCCTCGGCTCTGCCCGCAGGGTTTCAGCAGGATTCCAGAAGCTGGTTTGAGGTTTGGCTGCTGGCCCCACGTGCTGGGGGAGAGGAGAGAGAGAGGAGAGATGGAGTCCGGCGTTCTCCAGGTGTCCTGAGGGACGTGGTCTCACAGCTGCCACCAGACACATCCTCATCTTCTCAGCTCACTGTGTCCAAGGCCAGCACGGACCTGTCACCACTTGCCCTCCACAGCCAGCCCCTGGGGGCACAGCCCCAGCTTTTAAATAATAATAATAATGATGATGATAATTAATCCTTGAGAGCCCTTCTCCTGTAAAATACCTTCCTGGGGCCTTTTTCTGGGAGGAAACGAACGCTGACTGAATGTATCTGTACAGACCTCTGCTTCCTGCCCCTCCCCAAATAAATGCTCATTGGTAACTCAGCTTTGGCCCTGCAAGGAGTTCCCACCCTGCTGGGGCCTTCCTCCTCCTCCTTCTGTGATGCTGGAGCCTCACTTTGGGGCAAGGAGAATCCCCAGGTGGGTCAGGTTGGAAGGGACCTGGGAGATCATCTACTCCAACTTCTCAACCAGACTCAGCTGCTCAAGGCCTCGTCCTGCCTGGCCTTCGACAGCCCCAGGCAGGAGGCAGCCACAGCCTCCCTGGGCAGCCTGTGCCAGGGGCTCAGCAGCCTCACACTGAAGAACTTCTTCCTCAGCTCCACTCTAACCCTGCTCTGCCTCAGCTTCAAATCATTCCTCCTTTGCCTGTCTCCAGACCCCCTCAGCAAAAGTCTCTCTGCAGCCTTCCTGCAGGATCCCTTCAGCTCCTGGCAGCAGCTCTGAGGTGCCCCTGGAGCCTTCTCCTCTGCAGGCTGCACAGCCCCAGCTCCCTCAGCCTGTGCTCACAGCAGAGCTGCTCCAGCCCTGGGAGCATCTTTGTGGCCTCCCTCTGGACTCTCTCCACCAGCTCTGTGTCCTTCTTCTGCAGGGGACACAGAACTGGAGGCAGGATTGGAGAGGCTGAGCTGGAGAGTAGAAGAGGTGAGGAGAAGGGCAACGAGGCTGGTGAGAGGCCTCGAGCACAAGCCCTGCGAGGAGAGCTCCAACCTGGGTGATTCTGTGACAGGCACCCCAGCTCCTCACTGAACCCCAGTAACCCTGCTGCAGGGCACATCCACAGGGATGTGTCCACACTCTCCACCTTCTCCCCCCTTTATCCCTGGATCCAGGGGATATTCCCAGTCTAGACAAGGAATAAAGGGTCAGCCCCTAGCATCACCTGTTACCCCTCCCTCACCTTTTGGGGTCAAAGTGAGGGACCTGGAGTTTGCAGAAGGATAGTGGAAGGGTGGGGGAGGAGGTGGGGAATGTTGTGGAGTTCCAGCCCCCGGGAATCACCAAAGCAGCTGCTCTGTGCTGTACAGCTGGGTCCTTGGGGAGTTACCAAGGAGCCCTACAAGTAGGAATGGGGGGTGGGGGGAGGGACACACACAACAGCAATACCACAGAGGGTCCACCCCTCACCTCCCCCCCAGCTTCTCCCGGCCTGGGAAGCTCCAATTTCAAAGCACTTCGGTAACCCCGGCGGGGAGGAGGGGCAGGGGGAGAAGGGGTTGGCCCAAGCCCCCTCCCCAGAGCACAGCCACAAGTGCAATGAGTTGGCCAGGCCCTACCTGCCCCCACCCCGGGCTGACTGGGATGGAAGCTGGGGGTTGGATGGCTGCGTGTGCCGCCCCCTCCCCCCCCCCCCCCCCCCCCCCCCGAGCTGTCATTCGGCGCCTTCTCTTTTGGGGCAGAAAAAGGCTTTTTTCGCTGTCTGCGGCGGGGCTGCTCCGGGTCACGTGGGGCGCGCGAGGCCCTGCGGAGCGGCCGCGCTGGGGGGGGGGGGGCAGCACGCGGGGGGGGGGGGCACAGAGACCTTTGCCCCACATCCCCTGCCCGGCCTGGGGGCGTTGGGCACCGGCGAGGGAGGAGGCGCAGGGTTGGGAAAGGAGATTGCGCTGGGACTGGGGGAGAGGTTTCTGTGGTCCTGGGAAGGGGCAGCTGGACTGGGGGCTGGCTGCGGGGGGAAGGGGAAGGGTTAGGCCTGGGGAGGAGGGGGTTTAGGACTTGGGGGGGGTTGGATTGGGGCTGGGGGAGAGGTTGTTTTGGGACTGAGGAGGGAGGGAGAGGGTTTAGGACTGGGAAGAGTGGGCTCGGATCGGGGCTGGGGGAGAGGAGGTTTAGGACTGGGGGGGTTGGATCGGGGCCGGGGGAGAGGAGGTTTAAGACTGGGGGGGGGTGGATCGGGGCCGGGGGGGTTGGATCGGGGCCGGGGGAGAGGAGGTTTAGGACTGGGGGGGTTGGATCGGGGCCGGGGGAGAGGAGGTTTAGGACTGGGGGGGGTTGGATCGGGGCCGGGGGGAGAGGAGGTTTAGGACTGGGGGGGTGGATCGGGGCCGGGGGGAGAGGAGGTTTAGGACTGGGGGGGTGGATCGGGGCCGGGGGAGAGGAGGTTTAGGACTGGGGGGGGTGGATCGGGGCCGGGGGAGAGGAGGTTTAGGAGCGGGGGGGTTGGATCGGGGCCGGGGGAGAGAAGGTTTAGGACTGGGGGGGTTGGATCGGGGCCGGGGGAGAGGAGGTTTAGGACTGGGGGGGTTGGATCGGGGCCGGGGGAGAGGAGGTTTAGGAGCGGGGGGGTTGGATCGGGGCCGGGGGAGAGGCTGTGCTGGGCCTGGGGAGGAGGAAGGTTTCGGACTCGGGGTGCGGGGGGAGGCCAGGCTGGCAGGAGGCGGCGCTGCCCCCCCCGTGTTTTCCCCGCAGTGCCTGGGAGTGGGAGGTGGAGCCGGGGCCGCCCCCGCGGGCAGGTGCTGCATGGCGGCTGGGGCCGGGGCGCTCGCAGCCACCCGCGGCACCCCCCCGGCCTCCCTGCAGGACCTCCCTTGCCCCCCCCAGAACAGCCCCCGGGCGGCGCGGGGCTCGCACCCCGGGGGGGTCCCTCCGGCCGTTGATTTGGTGCTGGGAGCCGCGGCCGGCTGCTTGGCCTGCGTCCTCACCAACCCGCTGGAGGTGGTCAAAACCCGGCTGCAGCTGCAGGGCGAGCTGCAGCCCCCCGGCACCTACCCGCGGCCCTACCGGGGGGTCCTGCGGGCCGTGGGGGCTGTGTACCGTGCGGACGGGCTGCGGGGGCTGCAGAAGGGGCTGGCCGCCGGGCTCCTCTACCAGGGCTTGATGAACGGCGTCCGCTTCTATTGCTACTCGCTGGCCGAGGACGCCGGCTGGACTCGCTATCCCGGGGGGACCGTGGCCGCCGGGGCCGTGGCCGGGGCCGTGGGAGCCGTCGTGGGCAGCCCCGCGTACCTGGTGAGTGCTGCTGTGCCCTGCCAAGTCTTCGCATTTTTGTCCCCCCCTCCCCCCCCGGCCTCAAAGCTTTCTCTGTGCTACAGCCTGGAGCCGGCAGCTCGCTGCATCCTTCTCCCCTGCTTTGCTTTGCTTTGCCCCAACAATGTGGGGCTGCTCTGTGCATGCTACTGCCCACCCCACACACCCCCTCCCCCTTACTTTTCCTTCCAATTCATCTACAGCCCCCCCCCCCCCCCGGAAACCAAGCATGAGGAACTTGAGGTGGTTTTTCCTTCTTTTTTTGGAGGTTTGGGGGTGCAGAGCTCAAAAGTGTGACTGCAGCAAGCTTTTACGGGGGCCCTTTGCCCCAGGGCAGGGGGGGGTTGTGTGGAAATGGAGTTCAAAGTCCGGAGGTGCTGCTTGGCCACACATCTGGGCACCCCACACTTGCTGGAGGGCCTCAAAACACCCCCCAACAGCTGCTAAGAAGAGATGGAGTGGGGCAAAAGCATCTCCCACGAGGGGCTTGGGAGGGGAGTTTATGACCCATCATTATTACCCCTCCTCCCCCCCAGGTCAAGACCCACCTCCAAGCCCAGACACTGTCAGCACTGGCTGTGGGTCACCAGCACAACCATGAGGTGAGCAGAGGTGGGGGGCGTGAGGGGGACGCAGGATTCGGTGGCACCTTGGCTGTGCTTGCGCCGGGACCCAGCAGGGCCGCTGCTATTTTGGCCGCCGGGTATTTAAAGCTGTTTTGCAGCGCGGCCCCTTAGAGATGCTATTAATAACGGTGTGAGGACAAGGGAGGGGGTGTGACAACGGGGGGGGGGGGGGGGGTGATGGGGACGTGGAGTGGTGACAGCAGCGCTGGACGCCCCTCGGGGGCTGGTGTCACCCAGCCAGAGCCGTGGTGGCTTCGGGCCACTGAGGAGCAAGAGAGCTCGTCGGGCAGGGGTGGGCTGCAGCGTTCCCGCCGAGCCCACTCCCCTCTCTTTCCCCAGAACATCTCCGCAGCTTTCAAGAGCATCTACAAGCAGCACGGCGTGGCGGGGCTTGTGGCGGGGGGTGTCGGGGGCCGTGCCCCGCGTGGCCGTGGGCTCGGCCGCCCAGCTCGCCACCTTCACCTCGGCCAAGGACTGGGTCTGCGAGCAGCAGGTGAGGGGCAGCGGGGCTGGAGCCGGCCGCCGCCGGCCTCCCCTTCCCCCGGGGGCGAAGAGCTGACAGCCGGCGCTGCCCGCAGTGGTTCCGGGAGGGCAGCTGGGCCGCGGTGCTGGCGGGGGGCATGGTGAGCGGCGTGGCCGTGGCGGTGGCCATGACGCCCTTTGACGTGATCAGCACTCGTCTGTACAACCAGCCGGTGGAGGCCGACGGCACGGTAAGGCCGTTTGGGGCACCGGGGGCGCGGAGCGGCTCTGCGCGGGGCTGCAGCCGGCAGGGGTGCGCAGCCGGCTCCTCTCTCCCCAGGGCAAGCTCTACCGCGGGTTTTGGGATTGTATCCTGCAAATCTCCAGCAAAGAGGGGGTGCTGGGCTTGTACAAGGGCATCGGCGCCGTCTACCTCCGTCTCGGCCCCCACACCGTCCTCAGCCTCTTCTTTTGGGACGAGCTCAGGAAGATGGTGCAGCACCGGCAGCCCCCGGGGCCGTAGGACGAGCTCCCGGCCCCGCCGTGGCCGTCAATAAAGAGGTTTTTCTATTTTTTTGGCGTCGTTTTGGGGTCTTTGGGGTGGTGCAGGTTTGGTGGGGGGCGGCTGTGCCCTGTAAACGGGACCTGAAACACGGGGAACTCTCTCCGGGCTGGGGGAGGATAAGGGCGGTGCTGGGCGGCGGGGGTTAAAGATATTGGTGGTCCCCAGCTCCACCAGGTGCATCCCATCACTGCATCACTCTCCCCGCCCTCATCTTCCCCTCCGTGGAGCAGCTGGAGCCTAGGGCCGGAGGAGTTGAGCTCCAGCTGCCTTTGCTGGCCCCGGCAATGATTTACTAGCCCGGGGTGACTGCTCCCAGCCTCCGCCCCGCGGACCTTGGAGCCGGGGCCTGCCTCTGCCGTGATTCCTGTCCACCCAAAATGTTTTCTCTGGGGTCCTGGCTGCCGGCGTGGCCCGGGCTGGCGTGGGGCTGGGCGCTGCTGGATTCGGTGCTGCAAGGTGAGAGCCCCCCGGGGGAGGCGTGGGGACAGCTCGGGGACCAGCCCGGGGGTCGCCGGTGACCTGCTGCCGCCTTTTCCCCGCAGGGCTGGTGGGTGCCTGCGCCGTCTCGGTGCTCTGCAGCCTGATGAAGGTTTATCTCTACATCCAGTGCCTGAAGTAAGCAGCGGCCGCTCTCTTCCCCGGCGGGGCTCGTTCTGGGGAGACTCCCTGGGATCTGCCTTTGGGATCCACTTCGGGGGTGGGGGGGAAGGGGGTGGCGCTCAGCACCCGTGGGTGCTGGCGGTCACCTGAGCGGGGCAAAGGCTGCGCCCTCCTCTCCCTACTACAAAGCACAGCGCGGGGAGTCTCTGAGGCTGTCGCCCCGCTCCTGGGGACATCCTGCCCCGCTCAGCGCTCCCTGTGCCGTCCCCAGCGACCCGGCGAGGCAGGCGCAGCAGGCGGCGCTCCGTGCGCAGCGGGGCGCGCTGGAGCCGCTGCATGTGGCGGTGCTGACCGCGGCGCTGGCGCTGCTGGGGTCCCGAGTGGCCGCGCTGGTGGTGTTGGAGTTCTCCCTGCGCGCACTCTCCACGCTGCTGTCCCTCCGCAAGGTGAGCCGGGGCGGGGAAACTGAGGCACGGCCAGGAGGGAGCCGCGGGCCTGCCCGTGCCCCGCAGGTGTGCCACAGCCCGGGGGGGCATCGAGCGTGGCTGTGCAGCCCTGCAGCTCCTCGCTGTATGCAGCCCCTGTGGGGCTAGGGGGGCTGTAGGGTGGAGAAAACCGTGCATGGCTTTGCAGCCCCTGGCAGCTCCACAACACCCGTGGGGAGGATAAGGATGGCTGGCATGGAGATGCCAGGCATGGCTTTGGCCTTGCAGCCATGCAGCCCCTTGCAGCTATGCAGCACCCGTGGGGAGGATGAGGATGGCTGGCATGGAGAATGCCAGGCATGGGATTGGCCTTGCAGCCATGCAGCCCCTTGCAGCTATGCAGCACCTGTGGGGAGGATGAGGATGGCTGGCTTGGAGAATGCCAGGCATGGCTCTGCATGCACTGCATGCCTTTGCAAGTGTGCAGTCCCTCACTGCTTGCAACACCCATGGGGGTGCAGCATGGGGAAGGCCTTGAGTCACTGTGCAGCCCTGCAGCCTCCTGTAGGTCTGCAGCACCCGTGGGGAGGACAGGGGCTGCAGAAGACCATGCATGGCTTTGCAACTGTGCGTCCCCTTGCTGCATGCACCACCTGTGGGGAGGATGAGGGTGGTCAGATGCCCCAAACAATGCATCCTCCTGCTGCTTTGCAGCCTCTGCTGGGAGGATGAAGATGGCTGGCATGGAGAGAACCATGCATGGCCTTTGCAGCTGGGCAGCTCCTTGCTGCATGGCAACATCCATAGGGAGAGGGGATGGAGAAGAACATGCATGGCTGTGCAACTGCATGCAGCACCTGGGGGGTTACAGGGGGCTGCAGCATGGAGACCATTTGCTGCTTTGCAGCCATGCAGCCTCCCTTGGCACCCATCCCAGCTGTGCAGCACCTGGGGGGGTATGGGGAGGCTGCAGCACGGAGGGAGCCATGCACTGCTTGGCAGCCATGCATCCCTGCACTGCATGCAGCACCTGGGGAGGTTACAGGGGGCTGCAGCACAGAGGGAGCCATGCACTGCTTGGCAGCCATGCATCCCTGCACTGCATGCAGCACCTGGGGAGGTTGCAGGGGGCTGCAGCACGGAGGGAGCCATGCACTGCTTGGCAGCCATGCATCCCCTCACTGCATGCAGCACCTGGGGAGGTTGCAGGGGGCTGCAGCAGGGAGGGAGCCATGCACTGCTTGGCAGCCATGCATCCCTGCACTGCATGCAGCACCCAGGGGGGTTACAGGGAGATGCAGCACGGAGGGAGCCATGCACTGCTTGGCAGCCATGCATCCCCTCACTGCATGCAGCACCTGGGGAGGTTACAGAGGGCTGCAGCAGGGAGGGAGCCATGCACTGCTTGGAAGCCATGCATCCCTGCACTGCATGCAGCACCTGGGGAGGTTACAGAGGGGCTGCAGCACGGAGGGAGCCATGCACTGCTTGGCAGCCATGCATCCCTGCACTGCATGCAGCACCTGGGGAGGTTACAGGGGGCTGCAGCACAGAGGGAGCCATGCACTGCTTGGCAGCCATGCATCCCCTCACTGCATGCAGCACCCATGGGGGTTGCAGGGGGCTGCAGCAGGGAGGGAGCCATGCACTGCTTGGCAGCCATGCATCCCTGCACTGCATGCAGCACCCAGGGGGGTTACAGGGAGATGCAGCACGGAGGGAGCCATGCACTGCTTGGCAGCCATGCATCCCCTCACTGCATGCAGCACCTGGGGAGGTTACAGAGGGCTGCAGCAGGGAGGGAGCCATGCACTGCTTGGAAGCCATGCATCCCTGCACTGCATGCAGCACCTGGGGAGGTTACAGAGGGGCTGCAGCACGGAGGGAGCCATGCACTGCTTGGCAGCCATGCATCCCTGCACTGCATGCAGCACCTGGGGAGGTTACAGGGGGCTGCAGCACAGAGGGAGCCATGCAGTGCTTGGCAGCTGCCTGCCCCCTGCCTGCTCACCGCTGCTCTCCCGCAGGGCACCCCCGGCAGCCAGCTCTACCTGCTGTGCCAGTACTCGCTGGCCTGCGGCATGTCCTGCAGCCTCAGCTTCTTGCTGGAAGGGGCTCCCCACAGCACCTGCAACCTGGCGCTGGCGGCGGGGCTGGCCGGGCTGCTGGCCGCCGGCAGCCGGCGCCTGGTGCGGCACGTCTGCAGCCTCTACGAGCTGCACAGCCGGGAGCGCTACTGCGGCCTCTGCCTGCTGCTGCTGGCCTCCGGGCACGGCCTCCCCCGCCTGCTGCGCAACGCCCTGGCCATCACCTTCGCCCTGGCGGACCTGGCTGCCGTGGAGCTCATCAACAGGGACTTCCTCTCCACGCTGGAGGCTGTCCGCTTCTGGACGCCGCTCACCATCTGCTACACCCTGCTGGTCATCCACATGCAAGGTCAGCAGGAGCCCGGCCCCGGCGGCGGGGGGCTGGGGCCGGGGGTGCCAGTGTGGGGGCGGCCGGGGGGTGTTTAGGGGCAGATGGAGCGTCCTGGGGAGGGTGTAGGGGGCATCTGGGGCTGTATGTGCCACGCTGGGGGTCTGCAGGGGGGCACAGGGGACATCCTGGCGCTGTGCACGGGCACATGGGGCATCCTGGGGAGGGTATAGGGGGTGTATGGGGGTGCAGGGGGCATCCTGGGGGTGTAGGCAGGCACATGGGCATCCTATGGGTGTTTGGGGGCATGTGGGGATACACACCTGTGGTAGAGAGGATATCTTGGGGCTGTATAGGGGCACATGGGGCATCTGGGGCTGTATGTGCCATCCTGAGGGTCTGTATGGGGGTACAGGGGACATCCTGGCACTGTACATGGGCACATGGGGCATCCTGGGGGTCTGTAGGAGGATTAAAGGGGGTATCCTGGGGCTGTATGGGCACCTGGGGGTATATAGGGCATGTATGGGCACCTGGGGCTGTCTGTGCCATGCTGGGGGTCTGCAGGGGGGCACAGGGGGGTATCCTGGGGCTGTATGGGCACCTGGGGGTATATAGGGCATGTATGGGGCATCTGGGGCTGTCTGTGCCATGCTGGGGGTCTGCAGGGGCCACGGGGGGCATCCTGGGGCTGTATGGGCACCTGGGGCTGTCCGTGCCATGCTGGGGGTCTGCAGGGGGGCACGGGGGGGATATCCTGGGGCTGTATGGGCACCTGGGGCTGTCTGTGCCATGCTGGGGGTCTGCAGGGGGGCACATGGGGCATCCTGGGGCTGTATGGGCACCTGGGGCTGTCTGTGCCATGCTGGGGGTCTGCAGGGGGGCACGGGGGGCATCCTGGGGCTGTCTGTGCCATGCTGGGGGTCTGCAGGGGGGCACGGGGGGCATCCTGGGGCTGTATGGGCACCTGGGGCTGTCTGTGCCATGCTGGGGGTCTGCAGGGGGGCACGGGGGGCATCCTGGGGCTGTCTGTGCCATGCTGGGGGTCTGCAGGGGGGCACGGGGGGCATCCTGGGGCTGTATGGGCACCTGGGGCTGTCTGTGCCATGCTGGGGGTCTGCAGGGGGGCACGGGGGGGATATCCTGGGGCTCCAGGCACAGCACCCCCGTGGCAGCGGGCAGGCTGTGAGCTGGGCTCCGTGTCCCCGCAGAGGGCCCGCGGCAGAGCGCCTACCAGACGGTGCTGGTGCGGATGGGAGGCCTCTTCATCCTCCTCCTCACCGTTGGCCGCTGGCTTGACGTCTTCCACGTCCTCATCTCTCTGCTGGCAGAGTTCTGGTGCCTGCTCCATGCCAGCATCATGCTGGATGTGTGCCAGCAGCAGGTGAGAGGAGGTCACTGCCAGCCACGCTGCCAGGGCTGGTGGCAGCTTCAGGCCGTGGGAGAGAGCTTCCTGCTTCTCCTCTTCCATCTCTTGAGTGGCTGACACCCCCCAGGCTGTGCTGCCAGCCAGCCAGACCTGGCCAGGCTGCAGAGTGGGGCATGAAGTTCAACCAGGGCAAGGGTAGGGTCCTGCCCCTGGGGGGGAACAGCCTCCTGCAGCAGGACAGGGGAGGGGGGAGCTGCTAGAGGGGTCCTGCTCCATGGAGAAGGACCTGGGAGTGCTGGGGGGCAAGAGGTTGTCCCTGAGCCAGCACTGTGCTCTCAGAGCTAAGAAGGCCAAAGGTGTCCTGAGGAGTATGAAGAAGAGTGTGGGCAGCAGGTTCTCCTCTCCTACTCCTCCTTAGGCCACATCTGGAGACCTTGGTCCAGGGCTGGGCTCCCCAGCTCAAAAGGGACAGGGAACCACTGGAGAGAGAACAGGGGAGGCTGGGAAGCTGCTGAGGGGCCTGGAGCAGCTCTGGGAGCAGCAAAGGCTGAGAGCCCTGGGGCTGAGAGCCTGCAGAAGAGCAGCCCCAGAGGGGAGCTGAGCAATGCTCAGCAAGAGCTAAAGGAGCTGTGGGGGGCAAGAGGCTGGGGCCAGGCTCTGCTCAGTGGTGCCCAGGGACAGCACAAGGGGCAGAGGGCACAGACTGGAACCCAGGAGGAGAAAGTTGTTTGGTGTGAGGGTGCTGAGCCCTGGAGCAGGCTGCCCAGAGAGGTTGTGGAGTCTCCTGGTGTGGAGAGCTTCCAACCCCCCCTGGGCCTTGTGCTGCTGGGCAGGGTGCTGTGGCTGCCCTGCTGGGGCAGGGTGCTGTGCTGGGCTGGCTGAGCTGCAGAGGTCCCTTCCTCCCCTCCCCAGGCTGTAATTTGGTGTTTCTGTGATCTCCTGCAGGACTCCACCCAGCAGCTCCAGAGGGACAGGCAGCTGCCATCCAAACCGGGCTCAGAGGAGACCTCCTGACAAGCTGTGGGCTGTAACTGGGCAGCAGCAGCTCAGGGGGGCTTTGCCTGGCACCCCCAATCCTCCTTGTCACAGATCCCCCATGGGGACAAAGGAGAAAGGTCTCCTGGAAGGTGCTGGGCCCCCTCCCCCAGGGTGGGGGAGGCTGGGGGGACACTCACAGGGCTCCTGGGTTTTGAGGGCCCCCCCTGAGGGTGTGGAGCCGCTGGGGACATGGAGCACTGGCAAATGTCCCCATCCTTGGTGGCTGCAGGGCCCTGCTGCTGCAGTGCAGGGGCCTCCAGGGGCTCAGAAGGCCTGGGGAATAAAGGTTTGTGCAGCACCAGCTGTGGGCAGAGCCAGCTGGGTGCCCATCGGGCTGGGGGGGCTGGGGGAGGGTCAGGGGGCAGCCTTTGGGAGGAGGTTGCTTGGTGCAGTTCCTCCCTGAGAAGGGAAACTCAGGTGGGGAGGGGGTGAGCCTCCAGCTGAGACCTGTCTCTGTGCCTCAGTTTCCCCTCCTGGCTGCAGCCACTTGTGCCATGCCAGGGGGCAACAACCCTGGCAAAGGGGGGGAGCAGCCTGGGGTGGGAGGGAAGCCCCAGCAGTGGCTGTGGCTGCAGCCCCAGGCAGGGAGCAGGGGAGGGACAGAGGAGAGACCTGGGGCAGGGTGGGGCACTATGGGCTGTGTGGGGCAGCCTGGGGGTCTATGGGGCAGGTGGGGCCAGCTGGGGCTAGATCTGGGGGGGCTGTAGGGGCACACAGTGGGTGGCAGAATCAGAGTCAATAAGGTTGGAAAAGATCTTCAAGAGCATCGAGTCCAACCCTAACCCAGCTGCCAGGGGCACTAAAGCACATCCTGCAGCACCACAGCTACAGCTTCCTGAGCCCCTCCAGGGCTGGGGACTCCACCACCCCCCTGGGCAGCCTCTCCCAACCCCTGACCACTCTCTCAGTACAGAAATTGTTCCTCCTGTCCAACCTCACCCTCCCCTGGCACAACTCAAACTCCTCTTCTCCTGTTGTTAGTTACCTGGGAGCAGAGACCAAGCTCAGCCTCCCTGCAGCCTCCTTCCAGGCAGCTGCAGAGGGCAAGGAGGTCTCCCCTCAGCCTCCTCCACACTGAGCACCCCCAGCTCCCTCAGCCACTCCTCTGTGATGCCCTCCCAAGCCCTCCCCAGCCTTGCTGCTCCTCTCTGCACACCCTCCAGCCCCTCAGTGCCTCCTGCCCTGTGCTGCCCAGATCTGAAGCCAGTGCTGCAGCTGTGGCCTCAGCAGTGCCCAGTCCAGGGGCACCATCCCTGCCCTGCTCCTGCTGCCCACACTGGCTTTGCCCCAGGCCAGGATGCTGGTGGCCTTCTGGGCCAGCTGGGCACAGCCTGGCTCCTGTTCAGCCACCCACCAGCACTCCCAGATCCTTTCCCCAGGCACTTTCCAGCCACTGCCCCCAGCCTGTGGCAGTGCTTGGGGTTGCTGTGAGCCAAGTGCAGGACCTGGCCGTTGCCCTGTGGGACCTCCTGGAGCTGTGTGAGACCCCAGAGGCCACCTGAGGCTGTACAGGGGCACACAGAGGGATGTGGGGAGGCACAGGGGGAACCTCTAGGCACATGGAGCACCCTGGGGTTGTTGGGGGCATGTAAGGCTGTAGAGACCACCCTGGGCCAAGCAGGGAGGTCCATGGGGCACCCTGGGCACAGAATGAATCAATCCCAAACTGGTTTGGGTGGGAGGGGACCTCTGGAGGGGACCTCTGAAGGTCACCCAGCCCAGCCTGCAGCAGTCAGCAGGGGCATCACCAACCATCCCCCTGGAGTCCGAATGGGCCATGGGGCACCCTGGGGTGCATGGGGCAGCCAGAGGGCTCGGGGGGCACCCTAAGGACGCGTGGGACCCCCTTGGTCCCAGGAGGCGCCCTGGGGTCCCGTGAAGCATCCTGGGGTCCATGAGGCATGCCAAGAGGCTCCACGGGGACGTGTGCGGCACCGTAAGGACTTGTGTCCCCTCCTCCCCTCTGCCAGAGGCCGTGGGGCAGGCAGGGGGGAGGAGGAAGGAAGGAGGAGGAGGAGGAGGGAGGGAGGAAGGGGCGGTGATGCCGGGCGCTGGCTCTGCCTCCCCGCTGTCCCCGCCGCGCACGGAGGGACCCGCACCGGCAGCCCAGGTAGGGGACAGGGACGGGGACACCCCCAGGAGGGGCAGGAGGGGCTGCAGGGACACCCCCAGGAGGGGCTGCAGGACACCCCCAGGAGGGGCAGGAGGGGCTGCGGGGACACCCCCGGGCAGAGGGCCCCTCCCTACTCCGGGCGGGGGACCTCCCCCCCCCCAAAGTAGGACCTCCCTAGGTCAGGAGACCACCCCCCAGGTAGGAGACCCCCCCCAGGTGGAGGACTGGGGACACCCACGGGGGAGGGGGGAACAAGGAACCCCCCCGAGATGCAAACCAGGACCCCTCAGGTCATGGGATGGGGATTCCAGAGCTGCCCGGGGATGGGACAAAGGGACCAAGAGCCACCCCCGGGGAGGGGATGGGGGACGCCCCCGGGCAGGGGACAGGACACCCCAGAATGGGACACGGGACACCCCTGGGTAACGCTTTAAGGACACCCTGGGACAGGACAAAGGGGCCAAGAGCCACCCCCGGGAAGGGACTGGGCACGGCCCTGGGCATGGGACTGGGGACACCGCCAGGGGGGAGAGGAGGTGCTCCCGGGTAGGGGCAACACGGTGCAGCCACTGCCACACAGGGGACAGGGCACCCCCGGGAAGGGGATGGGGGGGCTGCAGGGCCACTCAGTGGCAGACAGGAGATCGGGGGGGGGCTGCAAGGCCATCTCCAGGTGTGGAGAAGGGGACAGAGAGGCCACTGGGGGAAGGAAGAAGGGGACACCAGAGGCTGCCATGCCCCCACCTCAGCCCTTGCCTTAAGAAGGAAGGCACAGGAGCAGACCCCCCCCGGGCCCAGAACAGAGCTGGTGAGGAAGGAGACCTGGCAGGGCTGAGCAGAGAGCTTTGGCTGCAGCTCAGCAACAAGAGGGCAGCTGATGGCCCTCGGGCAGGGGGCAGCCACTCAGCTGGGCTGGAAGGATGTGAGGGAGAAACTCAGAAAGGCCAAAGCCCAGCTTGGACTTGGCCTGGGTACTGCTGTGCTTCCATGAGGAGGGAAGAGCAAATGCCTCCATGAAGAGGGAATCAGCAGTGCTCCCACAAAGGCAGCAGCAGGAGAGCCCTGGGGAACCTCCACCCTTGAATGGGTGCAGGAGGAAAGGGTGCCAAAGGCTGAGGTGCTCAGCACCCTCTTTGCTCAGCCTTTGGTATCAAGAGCAGCTGTTCCCTGGGCACCCAGCCCCTGAGCTGGAAGGCAGGGGAGGGGATGGGAATGAGCCCCCCCCCAAGCTCCAAGGAGAAAGGGTTTGTGCCCTGCTCCAGCATTTAGCTGCACACCAGTCCATAGGTGCAGGTGAGACCCACCCAAGGGTGCTGGAGGGGCTGGCAGAAGAGCTCACCAAGCCACTCTCCATGGTTTTTCAGGGGTCCTGGTGGGCTGGAGGTTAGCAAATGGGAGGCTCAGCCACAGGAAGGGCCAGAAGGAGGCTAAGGGCAATTCCAGGGCTGGCAGTCTGCCCTGGGTGCCAGGGAAAGGCAGGGAGCAGGTCACCATGGGTGACATCATGCATCATGGGTTCATGTTTGGCCACTCTGCTCTGCTCTGCTCCTGCCTGTGGCTGTTGTCTGCCTGGACTTTAGGCTTCTGACACAGTTTCCCACAGCCTGCTCCTGGAGAAGCTGCCTGCTGCTGCCTTGGCCAGGCACAGGCTCTGCTGGGTGAGAGACTGCCTGGTGGCTGGGCCCAAGGAGGGGTGAGGAATGGAGTTAACCCCAGCTGGTGGCTGGTCACAAGTGGTGCTCCCCAGGGCTCACTGCCTGGGCCAGCTGTGTTCAGCATCAGTGATCTGGATGAGGGCACTGAGGGCACCCTCACTCAGTCTGTGTGCAGACAACAGCAGGCTGGGTGGGAAGTTGATTTGCTGCAGGGCAGAGAGGCTCTGCAGAGTCATCTGGACAGGGCTGGCTGGACAGGTTGGGGCCAAGAGGATGAGATTCAACAAGGTCAAGTGTGCTGCAGAGTGCTGCACTTGGGCCACAGAACCCCAAGTGCCATTACAGGCTTGGGGAAGAGTGGCTGGAGAGCAGCTGCTTGGTAGAGAAGGACCTGGGGGCATTGATTGATGGCCAGGTGAAGATGAGCCAGGAGCGTGCCCAGGTGGCCAAGAAGGCCACCAGCAGCCTGGCCTGGGCCAGCAATGGTGTGGGCAGCAGGAGCAGGGCAGGAATTGACCCCCCTCTACGTGGCACTGGTGAGGCTGCACCTCAAGTCCTGGGTTCAGTTTCAGGCCACTCACTCCAAGAAGGACATTGAGGGGCTGGAGTGGGTCCAAGAGAGGGGCACCAGGCTGGGGAAGGACCCTGAGCACAGGTCCTATGAGCAGCAGCTGAGGGACCTGGGGGTGTTTAGTCTGGAGAAGAGGAGATTGAACACATCCAAGTGCCAGGTGCTGCACATTGGCCACAGCAACCCCAGGCAGTGCTACAGGCTGGGGGCAGAGTGGCTGAGAGCAGCCAGGCAGAGAGGGACTTTGGGGTGCTGGTTGATGGTAGGCTGAACATGAGCCTGCAGTGTGCCCAGAAGGCCAAGGGCATCCTGGCCTGCATCAGGAAGAGTGTGGCCAGCAGGAGCAGGGAAGTCCTTGTGCCCTGTGCTCAGCACTGCTTAGGCCACACCTGGAGTCCTGTGTCCAGTTCTGGGCTCCTCAGTTCAAGAAGGACATTGAGAGACTTGAAGGTGTCCAGAGAAGGGCAAGAAAGCTGGGGAGGGGTCTGGAGCACAGCCCTGGGAGGAGAGGCTGAGGGAGCTGGGGTTGCTTAGCCTGGAGAAGAGGAGGCTCAGGGGAGACCTCATTGCTCTCTACAGCTCCCTGAAGGGAGGCTGGAGCCAGGTGGGGGTTGGTCTCTGCTCAGGTGAAATAAATGACAGGACAAGAGGAAACAGCCTCCAGTTGTGCCAGGGCAGGTTCAGGCTGGAGAGGAGGAGAATTTTCCTCCCAGCAAGGGTTCTCAGGAACTGGGACAGACTGCCAAGGGAGGTGGTGGAGCCCTGACCCCTGGAGGTGTTTGAAAGCCACACGGATGTGGTGCTGAGGGAGGTGGTGTGGTGGCAGAGGTTGTGAGCTCTGGGTGAGTGGCTGGACTGGATGGGCTCAGAGGCCTCTTCCAACCTCAACAGCTCTGTGGTTCTGTAGGGGGTCTACAGTGGTCTACAGGGGGCACAAGGTTCTGTAGGGGTCTACAGGGTGTGTATATGAGTCTATAGGGGGTCTACAGGAGTCTGTAGAGGGGTCTGTAAGGAATGTATGTGGGCCTCTAGGGGTCTGTTGGTGATGGATTGGAGTCTGTGAGGGTCTATAGGGGCCTGTAATGGTCTGTAGGCATCTATGGGGGATGTATATGGTCTGTAGAGGTTTTAGGGGTCTATAGTGGTCTGTAAGGGTCTGTTGGTGATGTATAGGGGTCTGCAGGGATCTGTAAGGAATGTGTGTGGGTCTGCAGGTATCTATAAAGGTCTGCAGGGGTCTAGAAGGGATGTATATGGGCCTATAGAGGTCTTCAGGGGTCTATAGGTGATTTATTGGGGTCTGTAGGGAATGCATATGGACCTACAGGGGTCTAGAGGCCTGAAGGTGTCTATAGGGGATGTATATAGCCCTACAGGGGTCCATAGGGGTCTATAGATGGCTGCAGGTGATGTGCATGGGCCTGTAGGAGCCTACAGGGCTCTCCAGGGGGTGTATAGGGGTCTGCAGAGGGTCATTGGGGGATGTATATGGTCACTGGTGTGCATGCCCTGAAGCTCTGTCCCCAGCATGGAGGGACTGGCTCCCCACATCCCTGAGCAGGATCTGAGGGGGGGAGCAGAGCTGCCCTGCCCGGGGCCATGAGAGCAGACAACTCATCTCACAGGTATTGCTCAGGCTGCTGATTCACTCTGGGGATAAATGATGCTGCCACAGCAGCTACAGCCTCGGGGTTCCCCCCCCCCCATCCCCCCCCTGCTCCAAACCATCTCATCTGGGAAGGGGAAGCTTCGCCCCGGCTGCTTTTCCCGTGGGGAAGCTGAACAAACATCCCTTTTCCTTCCCAAGCAGGGTTTGTCGGGGTCGGGCGCATCCTGCCGGGGGCTGCTCCGGGGCTGGGGGCTGTGGTGGGGCGGGGAGCTGCTCTGGGGCTGCACCGGGGCTGGAGGGGGCTGTTCCGGAGCTGGGGGGCTGCAGCGGGGCAGGGAGCTGCTCCGGAGCTCGGGGGGGGGTCTGCTCCGGGACTGGGGGGGGTCTGCTCCGGGACGGGGAGCTGCTCCGGAGCTGGGGCTGCGGCGGGGCTGGAGGGGGCTGCACCGGGGGGGGGGGGGGGGGGGGGCTGCACCGGGGGGGGGGGGGGGGGGGGCTACACCGGGGCTGGGGGGGGCTGCACCGGGGCTGGGGGGGGCTGCACCGGGGCTGGGGGGGAGGCTGCTCCGGAGCTGGGGCTGCACCGGGGCTGGGGGGGGCTGCTCCGGGGCTGGGGGGGAGGCTGCTCCGGGGCTGGGGGGGGCTGCACTGGGGCTGAGGGGGCTGGGGGGGAGGCTGCTCCGGGGCTGGAGGGGGCTGCTCCGGGGCTGGGGGGGGGAGGCTGCTCCGGGGCTGGGGGGGGAGGCTGCTCCGGGACTGGAGGGGGGCTGCTCTGGGGCTGGGGGGGGGGGAGGCTGCTCTGGGGCTGGAGGGGGCTGCTCTGGGGCTGGAGGGGGCTGCTCCGGGGCTGGGGGGGGAGGCTGCTCCGGGGCTGGAGGGGGCTGCTCTGGGGCTGGAGGGGGCTGCTCCGGGGCTGGGGGGGGAGGCTGCTCCGGGGCTGGGGGGCTGCTCTGGGGCTGGGGGGAGGCTGCTCCGGGGCTGGGGGGCTGCTCTGGGGCTGGGGGGAGGCTGCTCCGGGGCTGGGGGGGAGGCTGCTCCGGGACTGGAGGCTGCTCCGGGACTGGAGGCTGCTCCGGGGCTGGAGGGGGCTGCTCCGGGGCTGGGGGAAGGCTGCTCCGGGGCTGAGGGGGCTGCGGCGGTTGCCGGCAGCCTGCCTCGGTTTCCCCATCTGCAACAATGAAAAGAGGGAAACCCCAAGCCGGGAGCGATTGGTGGGGACATGAGAGGACGTGGAGGGGGAACGGGGACCTAAACCAGCCCAGAAAAGGGTTTGGAAGAGCAGA
This sequence comes from Melanerpes formicivorus, assembly GCF_026170545.1. NCBI lineage: Eukaryota > Metazoa > Chordata > Aves > Piciformes > Picidae > Melanerpes > Melanerpes formicivorus. Next base: position 1,747,945 of record NW_027142419.1, on the reverse strand, counting down.
TCCTATTTTCGAGAGGAAAAGTTGTGTTTTTCCTGTCGCCCGCAGGGGCCTCCCAGGGGAGGCAATAAGAGGAAACAAAGGGGGGGTTAAAACGCTTCTAAAAGGGTGAGGTTTGGCCACGGTGGCACAAGCCTGGGTGATTGCTGCTGCTGCCTCGCCGAGACCCTTTGGACCCTTCACCCCGTGTCCTGGCAGGCGTGAGGTCATTTATTGCCGTGACGTGGGCCGGGGCCGCTCATTCCTTCTGCCTTTCCGGGAGGGTGAGGAGGGAGGCGGCCGGGAGCCGAAGGGCAGCGCGGCTGCGGGAGCTGCCCGTGCCCCCCCCCGGGCTTTGCTCTCCCTTTTACATCGATTTGCCCCACGCTGACCCCAGGTCCGTCCCTTCCATGACGTCGGCGATGCTGCCGGGGAAGGTGGAGAAGAGGATCGCTTCGTCTGTCTTCATCACCCTGGTGCCGCCGCGCAGGGAGGCGGCTGCCAAGGAGAGAACCCCAAAGGAGCGGCAGCTGGATGGTGCTGAGGACCCCCGCCCCCAGCACCCCCACACCTCGCCGCCACAGCCTCCTGAGCTGCCCAATGGAGGTGAGGGGCGCCCGTGGGGGCCTGTGAGCGGTGCTGGGAGGATGAGGATGGCGCTGAGGATGCTGCGGGGAAGTTTTGCCAAAGGATGTGCTGGCAAGCAGGGAGAGGTGTGAGGGGTCTCTTCTGGGGGGGTTGTTCCCCACATCCCTGTCCCACCCCCAGGATGGATCCGGGTGCTGGGGAAGGGCTGTGTTTGCTCGGCACTGCTGGGTGCTTATCGGTGCTGTTAGCGCGGGAGGACGTTTGCCTTTGGGGCAGGTCCCCGAGCCTGGCTGCAGAGCTGTGGGGGTGGTACTGCTGGGGCATTGCTGGACCTCCCTGTCCCCCTGAAGCACTCATGTCTGGCTTTGGCTGCAGGAACCCACCCAGCAGCCCCTGTGCTTGTGCCCTCCCCGGTTCTCGTCCTCTCCGAAGCGCCCAAGCCCTTGTCTGCAGAGGCCCTGGGGCCCGCGCTGCAGCAGCTGGACCTGGCAGCATCCACCACCCTCCAGGTAAGGACAATAGGGTGTGATTCCCCCCCCCACCCCGTGCCTCAGTTTCCCCACTTCCAAGTGTGGGGCAGTAAAATGTAACCTGCCTTTGGCCTTTCCCTGCTCACCAGGCCCCTTCCACCCTCCCTGCCGAACTGAGGCCACCCAAACTTAGCCAGGAGCAGGCAGGCAAAGCAGCGTGGCAGGATGCAAATGGGCACCTGGAGAGGGACAACCCCAGAGGTAAGGGAGGGGACCCAGCTGCACGGGGTGGGATTGAGGTTTCGGTCACCAAAGTGTACCCAGACACACTGTGCTGGCCAGGCAGAGAGGTGCTGGTGTAGAGTCCTGGCACAGCTCTGCACTGGTTCTGAGCACAAAAAGCCCTGGCAGAGCAGTGCCGGCAGAGCAGTGCTGGCAGAGGAGCTGAGGAGTCCTTTGCTTGTTTGCTGAAGCTCCTCTCCATGCTGCTTTGGGTTCCTCGGGTGGCTTTTCTTCCACTGGAGTTCCACTTAAACATTGCCCTCTGTGGTGCCGCAGGGAGCGGGGCACTGCCCGAGTTAGGGTGGGGAAAGCGAGGCAGGCAGCGCACCCAACCCTCTGTGTGTCCCTTCTGCCACCAGACATCTGTGCCTTCTGCCACAAGGCGCTGGGGCGCGGGGAGGCGGCGGTGGAGGCGCTGCGGAAGCTGTACCACGCCGACTGCTTCACCTGCCGCAGCTGCCAGCGGCCCCTGGCCGCCCAGCGCTACTACCAGCGGGACGGGAGGCCCATCTGCGACTCCTGCTACCAGGTACCTCCCCTCCCCCAGGCACAAGCAGCACCCCTGCAGGGGGGGCAGGAACCACAGAAGCACCACAGCAGCAGTCGGGTTGGAGAAGACCCTCAGGATCACCCAGCCCAACGCAGAACCCTGCTGAACCATAGCCCCAAGCACCACATCCAAACCGCCCTGAAACACAGCCAGGCTTGGGGACTCCACCACCTCCCTGGGCAGCACATCCCAGTCCCTGACCACTCTTGATGGGAAAAGTTTTTTCCTACTGTCCAGTCTAAACCTCCCCAGAGGCAGCTTGAGGCCATTCCCTCTTGCTCTATCACTGATTACCTGTGAGAGGAGGCCAGCAGCAGCCTCTCCACAATCTCCTTTCAGGTGGTTGTACAGAGCAATGAGGTCTCCCCTCAGCCTCCTCTTTTCCAAGCTAACCATCCCCAGCTCCTTCAGTCTCTCCTCATCAGATTCATTCTCCAGGCCCCTCACAGCTTCCTTGCCCTCCTCTGCCCTGGCTCCAGCACCTCCACATCTCTCTTGCATTGAAGTGCCCAAAACTGGACCCAACCCTTGAGATGTGGCCTCCCCAGAGCTGAGTCCCAGGGGTCAGTCCCCTCCCTGCTCCTGCTGGACACAGCATTGCTGATCCCAGCCAGGAGGCCTTTGGCTTTCTTGGCCACCTGGGCACACTGCTGGCTCCTGTTCAGCTGCTTGTCCATCAGCACCCCCAGGGCTTTCTTGGCCCCCTGGGCACACTGCTGGCTGCTATTCATAGTATCATAGAATCAGTCAGGGTTGGAAGGGACCACAAGGCTCAGCCAGTTCCAACCCCCCTGCCATGGGCAGGGACACCCCACACTAGATCAGCCTGGCCACAGCCTCATCCAGCCTGGCCTTAAACACCTCCAGGGCTGGGGCCTCAACCACCTCCCTGCACAACCCATTCCAGGCTTCACCACTCTCATGGGGAAAAACTTCCTCCTTACCTCCAGCCTCAATCTCCCCACCTCCAGCTTCATTCCATTCCCCCTAGTCCTATCACTACCTCAGCTGCTTGTCCATCAGCACCCCCAGGGCTTTCTTGGCCCCCTGGGCACACTGCTGGCTCCTCTTCAGCTGCTTATCCATCAGCAGCCCCCAGGTCCCTTTCTGCCAGCAGCTTTCCAGCCACACTGCCCCAAGCCTGTAGCGTTGTTTGGGGTCGTTGTGACCCAAGTAGATGGGGAGTGGGGGTGGGTCGAAATTAACCCCCAAAATAAACTTGCCAGACCAGCTCAGGTGGAAGCAAGTGGAGCTCTAGTTACAAGCAAGACTACAGCCTAGAGCTATGGACTGCAGTGAATATGCACAACACATACAATATTTACAGGGATTTACAATTTATACACAGCACAAGAACCTCCCCTGGACAAAACCAGGAGGTTGCCAAGAGCTTTCCCTTCCCTGCTCCTTTCCCCCACTCTGTACAAGGTAAAAGAGGGGAGAGCAGAGAGTAGCTTGTTAGTAATTAGCCCCAACAAGAACACAGCCAAGGTCAGCAACAGCCAAGCAAAAGCTCCCAGCTGGTATCTGCCAGACTGAGGAAGACAGAAAGAGGGAGAAGTTAGTTTATACAACTACCTTTATGTTAGCAGTCAGACCAATGGGATTGTTTAGACCTCCTCCCTTCCCATCCAATGGTCATTTATTTACATTCTACCACTTTTCTACTCAGTCTGTGGAAAATTTTCCTAGGCACAGCCCAGAACTACCCCAGAGTGCTGAGGCAGGGAGCTGACCTCTCGCCGTGCAGAAGGACCTGGGAGTGCTGGTGGGCAACAAGTTCTGCATGGGACAGCAGTGTGCCCTGGTGGCCAAGAAGGCCAATGGGATCCTGGGGTGCATTAAGAGGAGCATGGCCAGCAGATCCAGGCAGGTTCTCCCCCACACACATCTCTACTCTGCCCTGGTGAGGCCCCACCTAGAATCAATATTCATCCAGTTCTGGGCTCCCCAGCTCAGGAGGGACAGGGATTTGCTGGAGAGAGTCCAATGCAGGGCTAGAAGGATGCTGAAGGGACTGCAGCACTGCCTGGGGAGGAGAGGCTGAGAGCCCTGGGGCTGTTTAGTTTGGAGAGGAGAAGACTGAGAGGGGATTTAATCAATGTTTCTAAATAGCTGAGGGCTGGGGGTCAGGAGGGAGGGCACAGGGACAGGCTCTGCTCAGCTGCGCCCTGGGACAGGCCAAGGGGCAGTGGATATAAACTCCAGCCCAGGAGGTTCTACCTCACCATGAGGAGGAACTTCTTCACTGTGAAGGTCCCAGAGCCCTGGAGCAGGCTGCCCAGAGAGGTTGTGGAGTCTCCTTCTCTGGAGCCTTTCCAGCCCCATCTGGATGTGTTCCTGTGTGCCCTGTGCTGGGTTCACTGCTCCTGCTCTGGCAGGGGGGGGTTGGACTGGATGATCTCTGGAGGTCCCTTCCAACCTCTAACATCCTCTGATCCTGTGTGTGTGTCCCAATGTCCAGGCCACACTGGAGAAATGTGCCAAGTGCCAGGGGCTGATCGTGGAGCGCATCGTCCGTGCCCTGGGCAAGGGCTACCACCCTGGCTGCTTCTCCTGCAGCGCCTGCGGCCGCGCCATCGGCACCGAGAGCTTTGCCGTGGACGAGTGGGACGAGGTGTACTGCGTGCCTGACTTCTACAGGTTGGGGAAGGAGGAAAGGGGGCAACAACCCCACACACACACATTTTGGGGGGGTGGTTCAGCTTGTCAGCGTCCTCCCACGGGGCTCAGGCTGCTCTGGTTTGCTCCCATCAGGAAATATGCCACAGTCTGCAGCGCCTGCGAGCTCCCCATCATCCCCAGCCAGGACAAGGACACCTACAAGATCGAGTGCCTGGGACGCAGTTTCCACGAGGGCTGCTACCGCTGCGAGGTACCCCCCAGAACCCGAGGGGTTTGGCACTGGGCCCTCTGCAAGGCATGGCCACGGGGCTGGTTTCTAAGCCACCAGTTTATCTTGCAAGTAATGGAGAAGGGGCAAACCCAAACAGGTGAGGGGAAAAGGACAATGTGGTCAGCCAGGGAAGCTTCAGCTTTTCATGCTTTCAGTGGAAGACAGAGTGAGAGAGTTGGGGTTGTGCAGGCTGGAGAGGAGAAGGCTCCCAGGAGACCTCATTGTGGCCTTCCAGGATCTGAAGGGGGCTCCAGGAAAGCTGGGGAGGGACTTTTTAGGCTGTCAGGGAGTGATAGGACCGGGGGGATTGGAGGAAAACTAGAAATGGGGAGATTCAGATTGGATGTGAGGAAGAAGTTGTTGCCCATGAGGGTGGTGAGAGCCTGGCACAGGCTGCCCAGGGAGGTGGTGGAAGCCTCATCCCTGGAGGTTTTTAAGGCCAGGCTGGAGGTGGCTGTGAGCAACCTGTGTGAGGTGTCCCTGCCCATGGCAGGGGGCTTGGAGCTGGCTGATCTTTGTGGTCTCTTCCAACCCTGACGATTCTGTGATTGTTTGTTGTTTTTCCTGAGTGCTGGGAAGTTTTGCAGGAAGGAAGGGATAAACAACACCCTAAAAGGTGGCCTCCTTTTTTTCCTTTCTCTCCTTCTTGCCCCCAGAGCTGTGGGATCCCCCTGTCACCGGAGCCAACCGAGAAGGGGTGCTACCCCCTGGGTGACCACCTCCTCTGCAAGCCCTGCCACATCCGCCGGCGACATGAATCCTCCTGCTAAAACCCTGTGGCTTCCCCTCCCCCTCCCAGTGCCAGCCACCAAGAAGGGGGGCGGGGGGCACCCTCTGGGATGCCCTCTGCAGTCAGACCTGGGTGCTTGCTGCATCCCCAAGTAACTCCATTTGGCTTTGTCACCAAAATATACCCCAGGCCTTGACCCACTGGACTGGCTGGGCAGAGAGGCGCAGAAGCGGCGTCCTGGAGTGGCTCTGTGCTGGGTATGGACATAAAAAGCCCTGGCAAAGCAGCAGCAGCAGCAGAGGAGCTGAGGTTTCCTTTGCTTATTTCTGGTTTAAAACTTCTTTTCCAAGGCTGCTTTGGTTTTCTTGGGTGGTGTGGGTTTTTTTCCCTTTCTTCTCCACTTCCCTTGGGGTTTCACTCCCAATGTTTCTCTCTGTGGTGGTGCAGGGAGCAGGCACTGATTTAGTTACTTGTAGTTAAATAAACCCTCGAGTTTAACACCCCACCCCCCCCCCGTTTCTTTCATCCACCCTGCATTCCAAACTCACAAAACACATGGTTAAAAATAAGAAAACACCAAAAAGAGCCATTTTTATAGGCAAAAAATGGGGTCACTCGGGGTCACGGTGAAGCTGGTTTGGGGGGGGCAACGATTTGGCAGCAGCTGCTGTTGCCCAGCAGAGAGCCCAGGGGTGGTTTGTCAGGGGCTGGGACACGAGATTTTTGGTGTCGATTAAAGGGGTTTTGGTGGTGGGAGTTAACTTTTGCGGCCAGGCTGCGCTGTCTGAGCTCCATCTCAACCAAGTCTCAAAGCCAGCAGAGGGCAGGCGGAGCACAAATTCCTCCGTCAGGCAGAACAACTCCAGCTAAAGGCTGCCTCTCCTCCAGCCGCCACCGCGCCGGGCTGCCGGGGAAGCCCGACAGCCGCCTTTGGACGTCATCCAGGACAATACTGACTGCTCTGCCATCAGAAGCTTTTTGATCCTCTCTCAGTCCGTGCCCCAAACCAGCAGAAAGGAGCCCAGCTCTCTGTGTGCCCAACATCTGCAGAGCCGATGTCACCGGCGGTTCTGTTTAGCGAGGGCGTTGCAAAGCCGCTGGAGAAAGAGGAGCTTTCTTTTTAACCCAAAGTGCTTCAAAAGCCACAAAGCGAGAGCAGAAAAGAGCGAGCACGTCTCCGATGGGTTTTAATGCTTTCCTGATGGGGGGGGGAGGGGAAACAAGGAGGAGTTGCCAGCAGCTCCAGGGTGATGTGGTACACTGGCTCTGTGGTGCTCCTGAATGAAAGGGTTAAGGTACGGGTCGCGTACGCGCTGGATGGAGTCTGCAGGGCTGGTTGATTAATCACATCAACCCAACAACTATTTCCTGCCCCATCTCCCAGGTCTGTTACTCAACCTTTGTTAATGTGAGTCTACTCCCCCCCCCCCCCCCAGCAATCAGCCACACCATCCAAAACAGCAGATGGAGAGAGGTGATTCTGCCACTGCGCTTTGCTCTGGAGAGACCTCGCCTGGAGCGCTGCGCCCAGCGCTGGTGCCCTCAGCACAGGAAGGGCATGGAGCAGAGGAGGCCACAAAAATGATCAGGGGCTTGGAGCACCTCTCTGGGAGGACAAGCTCAGAGAGCTGGGGTTGTTCAGCCTGGAGAAGAGAAGGCTCCAGGGAGACTTAACAGCAGCCTGCCCATACCTGAAGGGGCTGCAAGAAGGCTGCAGAGGGAGTCTGTACAAAGGGCTGCAGGGACAGGACCAGGGACAATGGTTTGAAATTAGAGAAGGGCAGATTTAGATTGGGTGTGAGGAACAAGTTCTGCACCATGAGGGTGATGGAACACCCCAACAGGTTGCCCAGGAAGGTGGTTGAGGCCTCAGCCCTGGAGATATTCAAGGTGAGGCTCAGCAGGGCTCTGGGCAGCCTGTTCTAACGGAGATGTCCCTACTGACTGCAGAGGGGTTGGACTGGATGAGTGTTGGAGGTCCCTTCCAAACCCAAACCATTCTGTGATTCTACCTTGCTATAAACTTACTTATAAATGGGATGCTAATGTAAAGTTGTGGTCCGTCCCTGTCACAGAAGTAGGTGGCTTTGGGTCTGGCTGGAATCACAGAATATTAGGGGCTAGAAGGGAGCTTGAGAGATCATCCAGTCCAAGCCCCCTGCCAGAGCAGGGTCACCTAGAGCAAGCCTCACAGGAATTCACCCAGGCAGGTTTTGAGTATCTCCAGAGAGGGAAACTCCACAACCCCCTGGGCAGCCTGCTCTGGGGCTCTGTCACCCTCACAGGGAAATAATTCTTCCTCCTGTTTCCATGGCACTTCCTCTGCCTCAGCTTCCACCACTGCCCCTTGTGCTGGCATTGGGCATCCCCCAGCAGAGCCTGGCTCCAGCCTCTGGGCACTCAACCTTTATGTGTTTATAAACATGAAGGAGGTCACCCTTAGTCTCCTCCAAGCTGAAGACCCCCAGCACCCCCAGTCTGTCCTCATAAGGAAGATGCTCATCCCCATGTCCCACGCCAGGGAAGTCCCATGGCTGAAGTCAGCTCCTGACTTCCAAAGCCTCTCAACCTGAGGGGAAGAACCCAGCAGCAACAACCCTGAGAGAGCAAAGGGCTGCTGGCTTTTTGGCACCACGGGGATTTTGCTGTGCAGGGCTGTTGGGGAGGATGGAAATGCCAATGCTGGATGCATTGCACACCACCTTTGAATCCTCCACACAGCACCCATGGGTGCTCAGTGAGCTGCGTCACCCCTCCGCTGAGCTAATGGTGGGAACGGGTCAGGGATTTCCCCTGCAGAACAGGCTCTCAGCACTGGGAACTTGGCCATTTTTAGCCACAAGTAGGCAGGGAAAGGTTTATTATCAACATCAAGCCATGGAGAAGATGCTGGAGGGTGAGGAGAAGGGCAAGACGCAGCTGAAGAGTCTGGTGGTGCAGCAAAGGGAGGTAGGGGCGGTCAGCTTTTTCAGGAGTGGGGGATGACAAAGGCCAGGGATGGATGGACATAGAATTGGTTGGAAAAGACCTTTAAGATCATAGAGTCCAACCATTATCTAACTCTACCAAGTACACTACTAAACCAGGTCCCTCTGCACCACATCTCTGCAGCTTTTAAACACCTCTAGGGATGGGGATTCAACCTCCTCCCTGGGCAGCCTGGTTCCACTGTTTGAGACCCCTTTCAGCCAAGTAGTTTCTTCTACTATCCAGACTAAACCTCTCCTGTTGCAACTTGAGGCCATTTCCTCTCATCCTAATGCTTGTAAACAGGTGGGAGAGACCAACACCCACCTCACTCTAACTTCCTTTCAGGCAGTTGTAGAGAGCAATGAGGTCTCCCCTCAGCCTCCTCTTCTCCAGACTAAACAACCCCAGTTCCTTCAGCTGCTCCTCACAAGACCTCTTCTATAGACTCTTCATTGGCTTTGTTGCCCTTCTCTGGACCTGCTCCAGCTCTTTGTAAGGGGGCCCCCATTCACCACCCCGTTAGCCAACACCACACTTACCTTAACATTCTTCAACAGCACTAAAAGAATTAATAAACACCCTGGGAAGTACTAAATCACAACTGGAAGGAACAAAACCTGACACGGAGCTAAGAGGATCAAAGACTGATCTCAGCCACGTTCTTCTTGGCTGAGGCTTGGAGCACTGCAGGCTGAGGCAGAGGTTGCATCGCCCAGCCTGGCAAAGCTCAGCTCTGCGTTTTCCCCCGGAAGGAGCTCGAGGAATTTCCAGCGCCGGCCAAGCGGCGCGGAGGTTCCGCAGGGGCGAGGCTGCCGGAGCCGTGTCCCGTCCTGCTGCTGTGTTGGTTCAGCCTGTGTTGGCTCAGCCTGTGTTGGTTCAGCCTGTGCTCGGGCTCCTCACCCTCGCGCAAGTGATTTTGCAAGCGCCCAGGTCTGCCAGCAACACTACAACGCAGCAGGAACGCAACGAAGCTCTCCCCTGGGAGCCCCCAAAGCCTTGCAGAGCCCCCTGAGACCACCTAGGTAAAACCCACTGGAGGTCTCTCTTGCCTTATTCCCAGTGGCGGTGCGAAAGGGCAAAGAGGATGGGACACTTCCAAGTCACGCTGGCCGGGCTCTGCCCTTCCCTTGGCTGCTGCAATAAACCCGTCTTTTCTTGCAATCCTTGGCAGGCCAAGGAGAGCTGGGAGGGACCTGGCTGCCCTCCAAGGAGAAGCAAATGCAAATATTTCTTCACTTCAGGCTGGGTGCGGCCCGGGGATAAAATTTCCCTGGGCTTTCCCAGCGAAGGCATCTGATACTGTACCCTGCTGCGAGCCCGGTTTGCTCCCAGGAACACAACGGTGTACTCCATAAAACCCCCCGAGGGGCTCGTTCTTGCAGCTCTAGGCACTGTCTGGTTTTTAAAGGAGCTTTTAAACGCGAGGAGAGGCTGACAGGCACGGCCACGGTGTTTTTACAGCAGTGGCCAGCACGCTGCTGCCTAACAGACAAAGCCTTTTGGCAGGTTCTGTTTACAAGGTGAAGAATCTGGGGAGGGAAGCGAAGAGGAGAGTGCCTTTCCCTGGCATGCCCCCCACCCCCAGCCGTCAGCCGTGAGAAATGCAGAGAGCAGAGAGCAGTCGGATTCCTGGCGTGCCTTGGCTCTGGCATCACTGCCTCCAAGGGGCTGGGAAGGAGCCAGGAGGCGCTGCAGGAGGGGGAAACTGAGGCTGAAGCAAAGCTTTGCTGGATGGCAAAAGAGCTGGGGAGAGGGTTAGGTGCTCGCGATGGTGTTTCTTGGTGCTTTTTGTTGGGTTTGGTTTTGTTACTTTGGGGTTTTGTTTGGCTTGTGATTGGTTTTCTTTTTGGTTGGTTCGTTTTGTTGTGTTTTGGTCGGGTTTGTTTTTTAACGGGACAGAGATGGAGTCAAATGAAGAGCTTCCCTTGGGCTCACCGCAGCCACATCCCAGGCAGCTCGCTCAGTGTCGTCCTTCCCCACAGAGAGCTTGTTTCTCTTTAGAATAGAATAGAATAGAATAGAATAGAATAGAATAGAATAGAATAGAATAGAATAGACCAGGTTGAAAGAGACCTTCAAGATCATCACGTCCAACCTATCATCCAACACCACCTAATCAACCAACCCATGGCACCAAGCACCCCATCAAGTCTCCTCCTGAACACCTCCAGTGACGGCGACTCCACCACCTCCCCGGGCAGCCCATCCCAATGGGCAATCACTCTCTCTGTAAAACTTCCTCCTGACCTCCAGCCTGAACTTCCCCTGACGCAGCCTGAGACTGTGTCCTCTTGTTCTGGTGCTGGCTGCCTGGGAGAAGAGACCAACCTCTGCCTGTTTACAACCCCCCTTCAGGTAGTTGTAGAGAGCAATAAGGTCACCCCTGAGCCTCCTCCTCTCCAGGCTAAGCAGCCCCAGCTCCCTCAGTCTCTCCTCACAGGGCTGTGTTCCAAGCCCCTCACCAACTTTGTTGCCCTTCTCTGGACTTGTTCCAGCAGCTCAACCTCCTTCCTAAACTGAGGAGCCCAGAACTGGACACAGGACTCAAGCTGTGGCCTAGCCAGTGCAGTGTACAGGGGCAGAATGACCTCCCTGCTCCTGCTGGCCACACTCTTCCTGATGCAGGCCAGGATGCCATTGGCCCTCCTGGCTGCCTGGGCACACTGCAGGCTCATGTTCATTCTACCATCAACCAGCACCCCCAGGTCCCTCTCTGCCTGGCTGCTCTCAGCCACTCTGCCCCCAGCCTGTAGCACTGCCTGGGGTTGTTGTGGCCAATGTGCAGCCCCTGGCACTTGGATGTGTTCAATCTCCTGCCCTTGGGCTCTGCCCATCTGTCCAGCTTGTCGAGGTCTCTCTGCAGAGCCTCTCCACCCTCTAGCAGATCAACTCCTGCCCCCAGCTTGGTGTCATCAGCAAATTTACTGATGATATGCTCCCTCATTTTCAATGCAACCTAAGAACCCCCTCCAACATTTCTCGAATGAAAAGTGGTCTGATCCTGCTGGCTAAGGGAGAAGGGGGAGGATAGGAGGGAAACCAGCAACAGATCTTGCTGGCTGAGGGAGAAGTGGGACAGGAGGGAAACCAGCAAGGGAGTACGCGGGGAGCAGCCCAAGCCTTGAATTTCTCTGGCTTCATTACGCAGTACAGAAAGTGTGTATTTAAAAGAAAAAAAGAAAGAAAAATAAAGGAAAGGGGAGGGGGGGGGGAGGAGAGGAAGTATTTTCCCCTGCAAAACTGAAACACCCAGCACGGTGATGTATTTCTATGCCAGGTTTTCGGTGACACGAAGTGAAATTGCTGCAGCCGGTTACGCAAGGGTTGCTAGCAGGCTGGGAGGGATCCGCTGGGGGAGGTAAAAACAACGACGACAAAAATGGAACAAAATTAAAAGGAAACAAACAAAAAACCAAAAACACACCACCAAAAACACAAAACCACACCAAACCAAACAAAAAAACCCCCAACCAACCCACACTATATCTGAAAATAGATGCAGAAGCACACGGCTGACAGTGAGCTTTGCCATTTGAGAGCCCAGCTTTCCTTCATCCTATCGGCAGTGATTCTGCTGCCCTGTTTTCATAGAGTCACAGAGCTGGCAGGGCTGGAAGGGAGCTCAAGGCTCAGCCAGCTCCAACCCCCCTGCCATGGGCAGGGACACCTCACACCACAGCAGGTTGCTCACAGCCACCTCCAGCCTGGCTGCAAACACCTCCAGGCAGGAGGCTTCCACCACCTCCCTGGGCAACCTGTGCCAGGCTCTCACCACCCTCCTGGGGAACAACTTCTTCCTCACAGCCAATCTCAATCTCCCCACTTCTAGTTTTGCTCCTTCCCCCCCAGTCCTGTCCCTCCCTGACACCCTCCAAACTCCCTCCCCAGCTTTCTTGGAGCCCCCTGCAGATCCTGGAAGGCCACAATGAGGTCTCCTGGGAGCCTTCTCCTCTCCAGACTGCACAACCCCAACTCCCTCAGGCTGTGCTCACAGCAGAGCAGCTCCAGCCCTCTGCACCTGGGGGTGTTTAAGAGCAGGCTGGATGAGGCTCTGTCCAGCCTGATCTAGTGTGGGGTGTCCCTGCCCATGGCAGGGGGGTTGGAACTACATGATCCTTGTGGTCCCTTCCAACCCTGAATGAAACTATGAAACTATGAAGCTCCTCCTCCTGGCCCTGCTCTGGACACCTTCCAGCCCCTCCAGATCCTTCCTGGCACAGAGGCTGCAGAGCTGGCCCCAGAGCTGCAGGGGAGGTCTCAGCAGAGTGGAGCCGAGGGGCAGAATCCCCTCCCTGGCCCTGCTGCCCCCAAATTAACCATCTTGCCCCAAACTTCAAAGAGTTTCCATCTTTATTTATTGGCCAGGCTGCTCTAGTGTGGGGTGTGCCTGCCCATGGCAGGGGGGTTGGAACTGGCTGAGCCTTGTGGTGCCTTCCAGCCCTGAGTGGTACTGTGGTACTGTGGTACTGTGGTACTGTGATACTGTGGTACTGTGAGTGTCCACCACAAGCCCAGAGCCGGGAGGCTTGGCTCATACACCAGAGGTGCTTCTCGCCGGGGTTGCCCTGCTCGTCATCGTGGCTTATTGACCTCGCTGATTTATCACTAGGGGGAAAAAAAAACGCAGAAGGGAGAAGAAGGAGGAGGAGGAGAAGAAGGGGGAGAATAGCTCCTACAAATAAATACACCCCCTGATTCTCCGGGCGGCTAAACCTTCCCTCCCAGCTCGGCCAGGAGAATAGACTTTAATCTCCTTGATCGGATCTCCTTGATCGGAGTGCTTCGGCCGAGGGCTGAGGAGAACGGCCTCCAGACGGTGCTTTAAGGGCAACACGTTTCGTAAAGAACACGAGAAAGAAGGAAGGGAAGGGAGGAAATTCGCCTGACAAAAGGGGAAAGGGAAGGAGGCGGCGGCGGCCGTGGGCTGCCCCTCGTGGCCCGGCCCCACAGCGCCGCCTCGCCCGCGGTACTGCAGGAGCCGCCCCCCCCGGCTCGCTTCACAAAATGGCCGCCCGGCGGGGCCACGCCGAGCGGCGCCCAGGCGACAAAATGGCGTCGGATGGGCAGCTGAGGGGAAGGACGGGCGATATGCGGGCGGCGGGAGCGGGGCTTCAGGCCTGCCAGGAGCACGGCGGCGAGGCTCGTCCTGATGTGCGGATTCCCCCCCCACCCCGCCCCGCCCCCCCTCCCCCACCCTCCGGGCGGGCAGCGAAAGTGCTGTGGGTGAAACCTGACCTTAACGCCCCCTCCCCGCCATTTTCTCTCCGCCGCCTTTGCAGGAGGATGTGAAAATGCTGGGAACGGCGCCTTCCTACTCGGCCAGGGCGCTGGGGGAGGCCTCAGCCTTGCCCTACGCCGCCTCAGCCTTGCCCTACGCCGCCTCAGCCTTGCCCTACGCCGCCTCAGCCTTGCCCTACGCCGCCTCAGCCATCCCCCCCTTAACACCCCCCACCCCCCCCCCCCCCGCCGCGCCATCGCTGCCTCAGCCGCTCCCCTTCCCTCGCCACCATCGTCCCTCATCCCCTCACCGGCACCGACCCCTGAAATGGCTCTGAGGTTAGGGGTTTTTTTTGCTTGTTGTTATTGCTATTTTTTCCCCCCAGAGCCCAGAGCTGCTCTTTCCACCCGCGCCCCGAGCTGGGTAGCTTTACGCCTGATTTCCACCGCTTCTCTCCATCGCAGAGCTTCGAAACCGCCACCGCCGCCGCCTGCCGCCTGCCGCCCTGCTCACGGCACGGAAAACAACCGCGATGAGCTCAAAACCCAAACACACAAATAAAAGAACACCAACCCAACAACCCCTCGAACAAGCCCCCACCCTTCCCTCCCAAAAAAAAAACCACCCAAGGGTTGGTTTCTCTTCGGTGCCCGGGGAAGAAGCTGCTGCTGTTCGCCTTGCTCCCTGCCTGCCGTGCGGTTCATTAAAGGCAATACACTTGGTGTGAGCAGATAGGGTAATGCCATTCCAAACCCTCCCCCCCCCCAAAAAAAAACCCCTAAAATATAACATCCAAATGCTCGTTGTTGGAGGCTGCACCGAGGTATCAGTATGCTTTTTAAATATATATATGATGTTGCCTTTTTTCCTGCCTGTTCTTAACAGGCTGCATTATAACATCGCCCCTTCTTTGTTATAAAGCACGTCTAAATAGATCTGGATGGGGTTCCCCCCCCCCCCCAGGAATGACAGATTTAGGCCCATACAGATGCTTTTATTTCTGAATTTCTACATATTTGGAAATACTTTTTGTATTACTACATATTTTATATCTATATATCCATATCTCTTTATATCTCTATGTATCTCTGTATCTCTATATCTGTCTGTATCTCTATCTCTCTATATATCTATCTCTCTATATCTATCTCTCTATATCTATCTATATCTATCTCTATATCTATCTCTCTGTATCTATCTCTCTGTATCTATCTCTCTGTATCTCTATATCTCTCTCTGTATCTCTATACCAATATCTTTCTATCTAGCTATAGCTATGTATCTATCTATCTATGTATCTATCTATATCTCTCTCTGTATCTCTATCTCTCTCAGTATCTCTATATCTATCTCTCTCTGTATCTCATCTCTCTATCTCTATATCTCTCTCTGTATCTCTATACCAATATCTTTCTATCTAGCTATAGCTATGTATCTATGTATCTATCTATATCTATCTATCTATATCTATCTGTATATCTCTCTCTGTATCTCTCTCTGTATCTATTTATACCAATATCTTTCTATCTAGCTATAGCTATGTATCTATGTATCTATCTATATCTATCTATATCTATCTCTCTGTATCTATCTCTCTCTCTCTGTATCTCTATCTCTCTCTCTGTATCTCTCTCTCTCTCTGTATCTCTCTCTGTATCTATTTATACCAATATCTTTCTATCTAGCTATAGCTATGTATCTATGTATCTATCTATCTATCTATCTATCTATCTATATCTATCTCTCTGTATCTCTCTCTCTGTATCTCTATATCTCTCTCTGTATCTCTCTCTGTATCTATTTATACCAATATCTTTCTATCTAGCTATAGCTATGTATCTATCTATGTATCTATCTATCTATCTATCTATCTATCTCTGTCTACCTCCTTTTTCCAAGGACTGATTACAGACTATAACCCCACACCCCCTGATTTAATCCTCCATCATCACTGTCGTTTTGTTAGCTTTTCTCTTTGAAAATACACGTTTGATTTGATATTTGTATATTACCTGTGTTCTCCTCCATTGGTTTTTCTACTACAGTGTATCCTAAAGGCAGCAGGAGAGACAGGAGGAAGAAAAAAAAGCCATTCAAAATAATAACAACAATAATAATAACACGAGAGAAAGAACAAAAAGCAACTTTTTTTCCCCCCTCCCCTTTAATTATTATATCTATATTTAACAATCCACGGTGGAAGTTTTGAGCCTGAGTGTTTTTATTTCTTCCACAAAGCTTTGTCCTTGGGAGACCTGGGGAGGATTTGAAGAGAAGAAAAAAAAAAACCCCAAACCTACACCCAGAAGAACAAAAAAGGAAGAAAAAAAGAAGCACACACACGCACACAAAAAACAAACCCAAACCAAACCCCAGTTGACTGAAGCTGCAAAACGAAAATCAAATAGTCCGGATCAGACAATTCCTGGCAACAAAAGCCAGAGGACAAATTAGCTGGAGGGAGATGGCAGCGCTCTGCTGTCGATCCGGGAGGAGGGCTCAGCGCCTTTATCCCACCATCGAGCTCTCCAAACACCACCATTATGAGAGATATATATTTATTTATTTCCCCCCAGCCTCTGTGTGCTTTTTGTGTTATTTAAATCCGAGCAGGCTGCAAAACCCCAGCCCAGCCGAGGCTGCCAAAGCCGCTCAGGGGCTTTATTTTTATAGCTGGCTCTGCTCCTTCCCCCCCCCCCGCACCCCAGCCTTGTGCAATCCTCTCCCTTTTATTCTATGCTCGCTCGCTCTCTTTTTTCCTTCCCCCTCCTCTCTGCGGGTATAAAGGTTTCCTCTCCTCTTGCTTATTCCAGAAGTTTCGACGGGGGAGGGGGGGAGCACCCACTGCGGAGCCTTTGCCGCAGCGCCGGGCAGGCGTGGTCCCTGCGAGGAGGAGGAGGAGGAGGAGGAGGAGGATGAAGAGGATGCACCGCCTCTCCCAGCCTGGCAGCGTTCTTGCCAAGCCTTGCTAGAATTCCCTATCCTTGAAAAGGTTGCTGGGAGGTGTTGGGGGCTTCTTGTTGTTGTTGGGTTTGGGTTTTTTTAAAGCTTTTTTATTATTATTTATATTTTTAAATTTATCTTTTTTATTTATCTTTTTTTATTTATCTTTTTTTAGTTTATATTTTTTTATTTCTCTTTTTTTTTTAATTTCTCTTTTTTATTTTCATTTCTCTTTTTTTTCCCCCCCGCTTTCCTTCTCGCTAAGTCAATGCAAAGCAGAGCTGTCTCCTGACGGAGATGGATGAGCGGGTGGGGGCTTGGCTCCCTCGCACGCACTGCCGCAAGCCTTCATCTGCCGTAGCCGCGGCACCGATGGCCGAAGTGACCTTTCCCAGGCGGTGGGAGGGAGGGAGGTTTCCTTCCCTCCACCCCCCCCCCCCACCACCCCCCTCCTCGCCTCGCCCCACTCGGAATTCATTCGAAATAGCCGAGTTAGGATTTTTTCCGCTTTCTTTCCCCCCTTTCCCTTGCTCCTTTCAGTGATTTTTTTTTTTCCCTTTCCTGTGGGTTGAAGTTTTTTGGTGTTTTTGGGTGGTGTGTGGTGTTGTTGGTTTTTTTTTCCCCCGCGCGTGTGTTTTGCGTTGCGTTTTTAACTTGCCCAGCTGGAGACAAGTCTTGATTAGAGCTGGAACAATAGCTCCGTTTTATTAATAATGGGAAGGATTTACAATCCCTACAGCACCTTCCTTGGAAGGCTTTCAAACTCATTTGCAAACACTCCCAAATGTCAGGTTTCACAGCCCCTTTGGCTGTGAGGTGGGTAAGTAATCCAATGGTGCCACTGCCAAAAAGCAAGCAAGCAACCACCGCCACCTCGGTGGCAGAGCTGCGTGTCTGAGCGCTTCAAACGACGACAGAGTGCGGGGGGCTTCGGGGCTGCAAGGCTGGGACGGGAGGAGGTTGGGAAACGGGGCTGGCTGGAGGCTGTAACCTGAATCTGCTGCGCGTTCCTCTTGTCGTGCAGAGTTCCTTCGCTGCGTCCTGGGAACTGGGCTGTTCTTTCTCTGCCCGTTCCCTGCAGACGACCACGCAGCGAAGCTGTGGACTTGCCTGCTTGTCAGTAAACAGCTGCTTATAGATTTAATTTCCCTCCCCTCCCCCCTCGTTGTTTTCTTTCTTTTTTAATTCATTACCTTTTTTTGCAGTCCCCAAGTGACCTCCTTCGGCGCTGGCTCCGCTGTGCTTTGACCACAGCTTCGCATTAAAGCTGGCTGCTAGCGCTAATGTGTCTCCCTGCGAGCCGGAATGACCTTGCTTCGGGGGACTGCGGGCCCGCTGAGCTCCCGCAGGCGCTGGGCTTTGACTGCAGAGCCCTGCACGCTGCTTTTTGCCACGGCATCCTTTTCCCCGACCCAGGCTGCGAGGAGGATGTTTCAGTGTGATGGGTGAAAGCTTGCTTCTGCCCCCCTCCCCCGGGGAAAGAGAGGGTTGTTTGTGTAACCCCTCTCCAGGCCAGGTACTTTTCACTGTAAGGGAGCTGAGAGCCGCCTGGGCAGCAGGATCTGGCCTTGCTGAGGAGCGTGGGGCACAGTGCTCTGGTTGTGTGTGTGCTGCGCACGGGGCCACACACAAACCCGCAGCGTTTCTGTGGTTACTTGTGGCTGGATGGCATCAGTAGGTCCTAAGGTTTCCCCTTCCCACCGCTTACCCTTTCACCAAAGAGAGAGGCTGGTGCTTCTGGGAAAAGCTCTGCCTTGTGGCCTTTGGAACAACACACACACACACACACAAGAAAGAAAGAAAAGCTGCTGGGATTAGTCATCCTGCTTTCTAAAGGAAGCTGTGTGTGCCAGTGCTGTCTGTACAACGCATGTGCGTGAGATAGTAACTCTTGGCTGTGTTTGCAGAGCCTGCTAACGTGCTCTGCTTGCTGCTCCTTGGAGCTGGGCCACTGAGGCTCCATTGAGCTGCTGCAGGCAGGTGGGAAAACAGCACACTCCAGCTCTGCAGACCCTTCCATCCTCCCTTCTCTCTGCTGGTGTCTTGGCACTGGCAGGTGTGGACTTCAGAGGCCATAACAGCTGTACACAAAGGCAACTTCCAACGCCAGAGAGGAAGCCCTGCTGCTTTGTGGGTTTTTTTTCTTGCCATAGAATGGTTTGGGTTGGAAGGGACCTCCAAAGCTCATCCAGTCCTGCAGTCAGCAGGGACATCCTCAACCAGATCAGGTTGGCCAGAGCCTTGGGGAGCCTGACCTTGAATTTCTTCAGGGATGGAACCGCAACCACCTCCCTGGGCAACCTGCTGCAGTGTTCCAGCACCCTCATGGTGCAGAACTTGTTCCTAACATCCAATCTAAATCTGCTCTGCTCTAGTTTGAAGCTGTTGCCCCTGCTCCTATCGCCACAAGCCTTTGTAAACAGCCTCTTTGCCCTTCTCTCTGCTGGTATCTCAGCACTGGCAGGTCTGGACTTTAGAGACCAGAACAGCTGCACACAAAGACAGCCAGCCTGTTTGTTGGGATCACTTCCAACACCAGAGAGGAAAATGGTGCTTTGCATTCTATTTTCCCCTTGCCTGTCAGGGAATGGTTTGGGTTGGAAGGGACCTCCAAAGCTCATCCAGCCCAACCCCCCTGCAGTCAGCAGGGACATCTCCATTACAGGTTGCTTAGAGCCCTGTCCAGCCTCAGCTTGAGTATCTCCAGGGACGGGGCCTCAACCACCTCCCTGGGCAACCTGCTGCAGTGTTCCACCACCCTCATGGTGCAGAACTTGGTCCTCACACCCAATCTAAATCTGCTCTGCTCTCATTTCAAACCATTGTGCCTTGTCCTGTCCCAGCAGGCCTTTGTAAAGAGTCCCTCTGCAGCCTTCTTTTAGTTCCTTCAGACAGTGGCAGTCTGCTCTTAGGTCTCCCTGCAGCCTTCTCTTCTCCAGGCTGAACACCCCCAGCTCCCTCAGCTTGTCCTTGTAGCAGAGGTGCTCCAACCCCCTGAGCATCTTTGTGGCCCTCTCTGGACCATCTCCATCAGGTCCATGTCCTTTCTATGTTGTGACCTGAACACAGTACTCCAGATGAGGTCTCACTGGAGCAGAGTACAGTGTCAGAATCACCTCTCTCCATCTGCTCTGGCAGCTTTTACTCTAAGCCACGCTGCACCTTGTTATGAAGACTCGAGTTCAGTGCTGAAGATGACACCATTTAAACCTCCAGTTTTTTTTTCCCCCCTTCCCTGTGGTGTGACTAAAATGGTGTAGGGAAGGACATCTCCCTTCCCCTTTCCCCTCTCAAAAAAACCTCTCCAGAGTTGCATGCTCTTGAAGTGCTGCATAGGCAGAAACCACACAATGCAGTTGTCAGCATTGTGCTGATGTGTGGCACGTTAAAAGGAGAAGGGAAAAAAAGAAATACACACAAAAGGGGTGGGGAGAAGGCTTGCCTCCAGGGAGTAAAACTGTGGGGCCCCTTTCCCTCCACACAGTAGTCTGTTACTCCTAATTTTGCTCAGACAAAGGCAGTGGGAGCATTGCAGTGTCCTGAATCACAGAATTGTCAGGGTTGGAAGGGACCTCGAGGATCAGCCAGCTCCAGCCCCCTGCCATGGGCAGGGACACCTCACACCACAGCAGGTTGCTCACAGCCACCTCCAGCCTGGCTGCAAACACCTCCAGAGGAGGCTTCCACCACCTCCCTGGGCAACCTGTGCCAGGCTCTCACCACCCTCATGGGCAACAACTTCTTCCTCACAGCCAATCTCAATCTCCCCACTTCTAGTTTTGCTCCATCCCTCCCCAGTCCTATCCCTCCCTGACACCCTCAAAAGTCCCTCCCCAGCTTTCTTGCAGCCCCCTGCAGATCCTGGAAGGCCACAATGAGGTCTCCTGGGAGCCTTCTCCTCTCCAGACTGCACAACCCCAACTCTCTCAGTCTGTCCTCATCGTCGTGGTCCTTCTCTGGACACCTTCCAGCACCTCCAGATCCTTCCTGGCACAGAGGCTCCAGACCTGGACACAGAGCTCCAGCTGTGGTCTCAGCAGAGTGGAGCAGAGGGGCAGAATCCCCTCTGTGGCCCTGCTGGCCACACTTCTCTTGCTGCAGCCCTGGCTCTGCTTGGCTCTCTGGGCTGCAAGTGCACACTGCTGGCTCATGTGGAGCTTCTCATTCCCCAGTACCCCCAAGGCCTTTTCTTCAAGCCAGTCCCTGCCCAGCCTCTATCAGCTGTTGGTGAATCCTGTTAGTGAAGATCAGGTTCCACTTCAACTATCATCCCTCTCCCCCATGGTGAACTTGCTCCCACAGGATGCTGCTGGTTTACTCCTTGATTTCTCCAAGTGGTGCTGAGCAGGAAGAAGGCAAAGGCTGCCCTGCTGGCTGGGATCCCTTGTGTTGGGTTGCAAAAGGTACTAACAAGCAGCCAGTGCTGGTCTCCCCTGGGGGACAGCTGACTGCAAGACACAGAGTGGGTGGTGTGTGAGGAGCGTGAGGTATTGGTGCCTGCTCCTTAGCCTCCCTCCATGGGAATATTGGCATTGGTGTTGCATGAGTGCCTCTGGCTGAGCAGCCAAGAGGCCCAGCCCTGCTAAGGTGGAGCAAGACCTGATGTGAAAGGCAGTGATTTATAGCACAGCTCTGGACTTTGGGCTTTTCTGGCAAAAATGCAGCAGGGAGTTAAGTAAGAGGTGCCTGGGCCAGGTTTCCTGCCCTGCTGCCTGGGGTGGGGAGCTTGGTGTGTGGTGTATGTGGAAACTGTCAACATCTCCTGTGCCTAAAGCCTCCTCAATGCTTCAGCCAAGCCAGAGTGGCCAGGGAAGACTCTGGGGAGCACCTCAGAGCTGCCTTCCAATAGCTGAAGGGATCCAACAGAAAGGCTGCAGAAGGACTTTTCATGAGGGTGTCTGGAGACAGGACAAGGGGAAATGGTTTGAAGCTGAGGGAGAGCAGGGTTGGACTGGAGAAGAGGAAGAAGGAGAGGGGTGAGACTCTGGAACAGGCTGCCCAGGGGGTTGTGGCTGCCTCTTCCCTGGAGGTGTTCAGGGCCAGGCTGGGTGAGGCCTTGAGCAGCTGAGTCTAGCTGAGAGGTGTCCCTGCCCATGGCAGGGAGGTTGGAGCAGTTGATCCCTGAGGTCCCCCAAGCTTCAGGTGCAGCTCTTCGGGATGTGGTCACAGAGAAATTGGGAGGCAAGGGGAAGCTGGGCACTCTGCTAGCTCTAATTTTGCCTCAAAGAGGGAGGAATTCTCATCTCTCTACTAGACTGTAAGCAAGAGGAAGCTCCTTGGCTGCCCTGTGCCAGCAAGTGGTGCTTGGGCTGCGTGGCTCAGCTGATCTCTGCTGCTGAGGAAACGCTGGGTTTGTGTATTTTGAAACCAGAAGTGAGCTTGCAGAGACAAATACAACTGGGGGCAGTGTAAAGCAAATGCCAGGAGCTCCTGAGCTGTGGTTACTGCGGTGCAGAAGGGAACCAGTGCTACAGCAGGGCCATTTTGTGGCAACTCCCATCCCCAGGAGTGTGTGGATAAGATCCCTTTGAAGGGCTGGGAGTGACAGGATGAGGGGGAATGGATTGGAGCTGGAAGAGGGAAGATTAAGACTGGAGATGAGGAAGAAATTCTTTAGAGTGAGGGTGAGGACACACTGGAATAGGTTTCCCAGGGAGGCTGTGGCTGCCTCCTCCCTCGAGGTGTTGAAGGCCAGGCTGGATGAGGCCTTGAGCAAGCTGGGGCTGGTGGGAGGTGTCCGGGCCCATGGCAGGGGGTTGGAACTGGACGATCCTGAAGGTCCCTTCCAACCCAACCATTCTGTGAATCTCTCAAAGAACCTAGTGCCAAAGAAAGCTGGAAAATAAAATACAGGGCTTCAAAGACATGGAAGGAGTTTTCTGGTCAGAGTCATCTGGTTGAAGCACTTACCCTCAGAGGGGAAAGCACCAAAAATCAATATCTTTATTAACACAAATCCTGTACTTTGTGTTGCTCAGGATCCAGCTCCAGGCTTTGCCTTTCAAAGCCTTATCAGCACCTAAAGCTGATATCCTCTGGCTTGGCAACAGATGAGCCCAAATATCAACCAGCACCAATTCCTTCGTGGAAAAAAAAAGGATCTGTTGTGTAATGGGTAAGCAATAAAATTAGGGCAGTCATTCAGGCTGGCTTAAACATGAGATAAAAGCCAAGCTGGCACTTTGATACCCGCCTGCCATGCTGTTGTTTCAATAAATAGAGTCACTGAGCAGGAAAGGCTCCACGTGAACACAGTCTGTGGCTGCAGCTGGGTGTCATCAACCAAGTGACAGTCCCAGTGTGTCTGAGGGCCCTCCTGTTTTCCTGTGGAAAGCAAAGCAAGCTGGATGTGTGCTGGGCATTGCTGGGATCGCAGGATCACAGATCACAGGATGTTAGGGGTTGGAAGGGACCTCTGGAGATCTTCAAGTCCAACCCCCCCTGCCAGAGCAGGAGCAGAGAACCCAGCACAGGTCACACAGAACACATCCAGATGGGGCTTGGGAGGCTCCAGAGAAGGAGACTCCACAACCTCTCTGGGCAGCCTGCTCCAGGGCTCTGTGAACCTCTCAGTGAGGAAGTTTCTCCTCATGTTGAATATGGATATAACCTCCTGTGCTGGAGTTTATATCCATTGCCTCTTGTCCTATCCCAAGGTGCAACTGAGCAGAGCCTGTCCCTGTCCCCTCCCTCTTGACACCCAGACTCAAATATTTATAGACATTGATCAAATCCCTTCTCAACCTTCTCCTCTCCACGCTAACCACCCCCAGGGCTCTCAGCCTCTCCTCCCCAGGCAGTGCTGCAGTCCCTTCAGCATCCTTGTAGCCTGCCTTGGACTCTCTCCAGCAGATTCCTGTCCCTCCTGAACTAGGGAGCCCAAAACTGGATGCAGTACTCCAGATGAGGTCTCACTAGGGCAGACTAGAGGGGGAGAAGAACCTGCCTGGATCTGCTGGCCACACTCCAATGAATGCACCCCAGGATCCCACTGGGTAATCCCTGTGTGCTGCTAATGCAACCGCTCTAATCCCTGCCAGCCCCCCGGCTGATGTAGCTGCTCGGTGTCCCCAGCTACGGGGACAGTAATGCCCCCAGTCCCCACCTCCAGCTGTGCTGCTGTGAATACAAAGCACAGAGCTCTTCCCAAGCCAGAAGAGCCTCAGCAAAGCTGTCTCTGCTTGCTGTCCTCGTTTGCTATCTAATCTTTGTTTCTCTAAACACTTGGCAAGCAGTCCCTGTGCCACGTGGCCGCTGTGCCCAGCACTCGGTGAGACTCCGCTGAAAACCTTCAGACTCGACTTCTGTCTTGTCTGCTTCCTTCTCTTTGTTGGTGTTTCCAGCTCATTCTGCCCTGGTCTGAAATATTGTGTCCAGTTCTGGGCTCCTCAGATCAAGAGTGACAGAGAACTGCTTGAAAGAGTCCAGCAGAGAGCCACAAAAATGATGAAGGCAGAGGAAAGTCTTCCTTGTGAGGAGAGCCTGAGGGAGCTGAGGGCTCTGGAGCTTGGAGAGGAGGAGCCTGAGGGTGACCTCATCAGTGTTTATAAAGCTGTGCAGGGTGAGTGCCCAGAGGCTGGAGCCAGGCTCTGCTGGGGGATGCCCGATGCCAGCACAAGGGGCAATGGTAGAAGCTGAGGCAGAGGAAGTGCCATGGACACAGGAGGAATTTTGTTTTCCCTGTGAGGGTGACAGAGCCCCGGAGCAGGCTGCCCAGGGGGGTTGTGGAGTCTCCCTCTCTAGAGACATTCAGAACCTGCCTGGGTGAGTTCCTGTGTGATCTGCTCTAGCAGGAGGGTTGGACTGGATAATCTTTCAAGGTGCCTTCCAGCTCCTAACAGTCTGTGATTCTCAAGCTGTTTGTGTTGATCCCAAGGTTGTTTTCTGCTTCTCCTGCCCTTTTTTTTTCATTCTCCTGCTAACCAGAGAGCTGCTAACTTTATTAGCTCCTTATAAAGCAGCACTGTTTTCTCACGCCTTTAATGGCTCTTTTGATCTGTCCTGGCCTTGCTTTGTTTTCCTTGATGTGCAGGCAGTGTTCAAGCTGGGATGGGTTTATCACCTGCTCCCTCATTAATACACATGGCCTGGCATTTTTAATCCCCTCCAAGTGCTGATAAGAAACATCCCAGTGTTTTAACTGCAGGGTTGGCCGAGATGCCTGGAGATAGCAGGGCCCGGAGCTACGCCCACCACATGGCCATGAGTAATTTAAATCACACTGTGTGGTGCACCAGACCCTGCCCTTGGGTGTCCCCAGGGCTTAAGGCCATCAAGGCATGGGGAGCAGCTGAAGGCTCCTCGTCCTCAGCTGTCTGTCCCTCTGGGAAGGGCTGAAGGCAGGGATGTGTGTCCCTGTCTCACCTCTGGATGCTTGCTGTGTTGTCAGCAGCGGCAGGGCCAGCAGGCTGGCACAAATGCTGATGACATGGACAGTGTTTGTTGCTGCCATGTGAGACCAGTCCTTCATTGAGGCCCTTTGGCCTGCTGAGCAAGGTCCTGCTCACTCTGCTCTCCAGCCTGGCTCTGTGCTCTTTACAGTCTTCAAACACGTCAGAGGGCTCCAGCTCCAGCAGCAGCACCCAAGTGCGGTCATGTCCTGCAGCTTCCCCCCAAAGCATTTGAAGTCTCAGGATGATCCAGAGCTCTGTTTTGTGTCACCAGCTGGGCTCAGTGCTCCTCTTCCAGCAGGCTTTTGGTGTAAACAGAGCCCTTTGAGCCCTCATTTCAACCTCTCTTCTGTCAACAGTCGATAACTGTGTTTGCAGTTCATGGATGTCCCTCCTGGCCAGCCTTCCAGTATCTGAAGGGGGCCTACAGGAAGGCTGGGGAGGGACTTCTCAGGATCTCAGGTAGTGATAGGACTAGGGGGAATGGAATGAAGCTGGAGGTGGGGAGATTCAGGCTAGATGTGAGGAGGAGGTTCTTCACCATGAGAGTGGTGAGACCCTGGAATGGGTTGTCCAGGGAGGTGGTCGAGGCCCCAGCCCTGGGGGTGTTTAAGAGCAGGCTGGATGAGGCTCTGGCCAGGCTGATCTAGTGTGGGGTGTCCCTGCCCATGGCAGGGGGGTTGGAACTAGATGATCCTTGTGGTCCCTTCCAACCCTGAATGAAACTATGAAACTAAGATGGCTGTGTCACAGCAGTGAGCCCGTGTGGAGGTTTCTCTGAAGGACCTAGGAGCCAGTGTGGTTTCCTTTTGGCCTCGGAGGTGCCACCCTGGCAGGGATGGAGGGGAAGAACCATCAGCAACACTGTCACAGCAAGCACACTCCATCAGAGAGGGGAGAATTCAGCATCCAAAAGCCACTGGATGTGTGGCTGGGGGTTATTCCTCTCCAAAATAGATGTCTGTGGAGCTAGTTAAAGTCACATCTGGTGACTGCTCTGTGGGCCTCTGACCAGTTAAAAACCAGTTGAAAGAGATTGAGGCTCATTTCCATAGAGATGTTCTGGCTCTCTACAACTCCCTGAAAGGGAGGTTGGAGCCAGGTGGGGGTTGGTCTCTTCTCCCAAGTAACAAGAGATAGGACAAGAGAGAATGGCCTCAAGTTGCACCAAGGGAGGTTGGACACAAGAAGAAACTTCTTCCCTGAAAGGGCTCTCAATGCCTGGCACAGGCTGCCCAGGGTGGTGGTTGAATCTTCATCCTTGGAGGGGTTTAAAAACCTCAGAGCTGTGGTGCTGAGGGCCACATGGTTTAGCCCCAGCCTCGGCAGAGTTAGAGGATGCTGGGACTGGCTGATCTGAAAGGTCTTGCCCAACCCAAGGGATATGGTGACCGTATGACAGCACTGCTGGAGCGTGTTGACAGCAGCCTCTCCATCTGCATGGGGCTGCATCACATGTTTTAATTAATAGATGGTTTGCATGCAAGCAGCTGTTGGGTTTTTTAATTAATCAGTAGATGCCTTTCTGGAGCAGCCTGACATCCAGCACCGCTGGGGAAACTGAGGCACAGGACCGGGCTGGCAGCTGCTGGGCAGCAGGACAAGGATCAGGTCCGCTGAGGCTCCGGTGGACCTGCGTCAGAGGCCTGATTAAATCAAGAGATTTCCATGTTTGTTAAGCCGCCTCCAGCTCCATGACTTTGACCACTTGTCGAGGTGGACTCGTTGCCAGAAGGTTCCAGCAGTCCCCAGGGCCGAGGTCCGGCCAAACCGGGTGGCCAAGGCAGCCAAGCCGAGGCCTGGCACATAAGCCAGGGGCTCAGTCAATAGCCCAGCGTCCTCCGGCCACCCAGAATCCTTCATTACACAGCTGGGTGGGGGAGAAGGGAGGTGACTCAAAGCTGAGTCCCTCAGCGGTGGGAGCGCTTCTTGGGGTGCTGCAGCCTCCCTGGCCCAGTGGAGAAGTATTTCGTGCAGCCCTGAGGGCTTGGAGACCTCCTGCCCCTCCTGCTCTGGACTTTGGAGCCAGGGCAGATAAGCAGAGCTTGGGGCTCTCCAACGGCCTCAGCCACCTTCACCCACTTCATTTTTGCCTTGCTCTCACCAAGTGTTCTTTCTCCTGGGGGGTAAAGATGCCTCAGGATGGGGCAGAGCCTTATGGCCCCTGGTGTTTGGGCAGCGGGGAGGGGGCTGCAATGCCCTGCAAGGACCCCTGGCAGCATTTCCTTGCCCTCCTTGGACTGCAGCCATGATGTGGACCTGCAGCCTGGCTACAGGGGGGACAGATAAATGTGGACCTGCAGCCTGGCTATAGGGGGGACAGATAAATGTGGACCTGCAGCCTGGCTACAGGGGGGACAAATAAACAGGGTGCTGGGTTCCAGGCCTTGCACTGCAGGCTTCCACCCCCCCTTTATTTTTTTTCCACTCTAATTCCTGGGTTATTTTTTTTGCTCAGCACCCCTTTTACAATGTAACCCCTTCTTTCTTGCAGAGCACCCCACTTTCTGCAATGTAACCCCTTATTGTTTTGCAGAGCCCCCCCTTTTAGTAGCACCCCCCTTTGTTTTCTGCACATCACCCTGGGTTTTGGGCAACACCTTTTATTTTTGGTTTGCCCAGCACCCCTTTTTATTGCAATGCAGCCCCCCCCCTTTAATATTGCACAGCTCCCCCATTTTGCAGGGCACCCCCTCATTTACAATGCACCCCCTTCTTTTCCATCATAGTCCCCTTTTATGCTATAGCACCCCATTTTTTCCAAGACACCCCTCCTTTTTTGCATGCCCCCCCGATTTTACAGTGCACCCCATTTCTTTGGCAGTGCAGCCCTCCTTTTATTTGCTGCATAGTTTTTTGCAGTGCACCCCCATTATTTTTTGTGCCCCCCCTTATTTATTTGTTGCAGTGCACCCCCATTATTTTTTGTGGCCCCCCTTATTTGTTGCAGTGCACCCCATTATTTTTTTGTGCCCCCCCTTATTTTTTGCAGTGCATCCCCACTTTATTTCCTGCACGCCCCCCATTTTTACAGCACCCCCCCATTATCTTTTGCCTAGCCCCCCCTTTTGTCTTTATGCCATCACCCCTTTGTGTGCAGCCCCATTTTGCCATGCACTCCCGTTATTTTCTGAGCAGCCCCCCCCCCCCGTTTTGCAGTGCACCCCCCTTTACATAACAGCACCCCAACTTTGGCACAGCTCTCCTTTAATTCGTGCATGCCCCCCCCCGGTTTTACAACGCACCTTTCTACGCAGCTTTTACTTTTTGCACAGCCTGCCCCCATTTTGCAACACCCCCCCTCCCGTTATTTCCCCCCCCTTTATTTTTAGCACAGCACCCCAGGTTTTTCCAATGGCCCCCTCTATTTTGTGCTACATCCCCTCCATTTTTTGCAGAGTACCCCCATTTTGCAACCCGTTATCTTTTGCACGCCCCCCCCTTTTATTTTCTGCAGACCCCTCCCATTTTGCAGTGTCCCCCCCCCCCCTTTGTGACACAGCATCCCTTTTTTCTTTGCAATACACCCCCTTATTTTTTCCACTCCCATTTTGCATTTGGCTCCTTTATCGTTCGGCTCAGCCCCCCTTTATGTTCACAGCCCCCCCATTTTGCCACGCACACGTTCTTTTCCGCCCCCCCCCCCCGTTTTGCAGTGCCCCCCCTTTATGACACAGCACGTTTTTCTTGCGATACACCCCCTTTATTCTTTGCTCCCCCCCTTTTTCAGTGCCCCCACCTTGTTTGCGCCCCGTTTTTCAACACCCGCCCTTTATTCTTTGCAAACCCCCCCCCCCAATTTTGCAACAGGCATCGTTTGTTCTTCGCAACCTCCCCCCCCCCCCGTTTTGCAATAAGCCTCCTTTATTCTTTGCACCTCCCTATCTTTGCAACGCACCCCCTTGATTTTCCGCCCCCCCTTATGACCCAGCACCCCTTCTTTTAGCGATTCGCCCCCTTTATTGTACAACACCCTCCCCGTTTCACACCCCCGTTACGCCGCTATTTACCCTTCCTTCCCCGCGCATGCGCACTCCTCTCGCCCGCCTCCCCTCCACCCCTCCGCGCTTCTCGCTCTGGCTCCGCCTCCTCCGGCGGGCCCGCGGCGCGCGCCCCGGGGCGCAGTGCGCCTGCGCGGGGGCCCCCGTGTGGCGCTGCCTGAGGGGCGGGGGGGGGGGTGGGGGGTGAGAGCGAGCGGAGCCGGCAGAGGAGCGGGAGCGCGGAGGGGGGGGGGGGGAAGAGGAGGAGGAGGAGGAGGCGGCGGCGGGTGCCGCGCTGCCGCTGACGGAGGAGGAGGAGGAGGAAGCGGGAGCGAGCGAACGAAGGCCGCGGCGGGGGGAGCCCGGGAGGAAGAAAAGCCGCGGCGGAGAGGGAGCCCGCCGCCGCCCGGCAGCCGGCCCGCCATCCAGGGGCCCCCCACGGAGGGGATGGTGTCGTCCGCCGCCGCCGCCGCGGGGGGAGGCAGCCGGCGGCGCTGAGGGCGGCAGGGCCCCGCGGCGGAAGAGGCGGAGGGCGGCGAGGAGGAGGAGGAGGCGGAGGAGGAGGCGGCGGGCGGCGAGCGGCGGCCGGCATCGCTGCGCGGGGGGAGGCGGCGGCGGCGGCGGCGGCAGCGGCCGGGAGCCGGGGCAGGGGCGGCGGGCTCGCCCCGCGCCGCGCAGCATGGTCCGGGAAACCAGGCACCTCTGGGTGGGCAACTTGCCGGAGAACGTGCGTGAGGAGAAGATCATCGAGCACTTCAAGCGGTGAGTGGGGAGAGGAGAGGGACGGGTGTGTGTGTGTGTGTGTGTGTGTGTGTGTGTGGGTCTCCGCCGGTCCTTCCCGCGCCTCCGGGCCGCGCTCCCCACCCTTCCCCCGGGGAGGCGCTTTACCCCCGGCCCCTCGTTTTGAGGGGGGAAAAACAAGACGGGAAAGCAAAAACTCCACGCCTATAAAACATGAGAAAAAAACCAAACCAAAACCCAAACAACCTACAAAAACCCCCAAGAAGAGCGGGCCGGCTGCGCGGGGCCGGCGTTTCCCGCGGCCTGCGGAGAGGAGGAGGAGGAAAACAGCAGCGCTGTAAATAAGCTCCGCGCCATGGCGAGGAGCGGCGGCGGCGGCGGCGGCTGGCGGCGGGCAGGCAGCGGCGGAGCGGCGCGGGGCTCGCTGCGGAGCGGCGAGAAGGACAAAAACCACCGCAAGGACGGCGAGCTAAACCCTGAGGAGCGGCGTGTGGCAGCTCGGCGATCCGCACGGAGCGCGTTCCGTGCCGGAGGGGGCTGCGTGGTGCTTGGGAGGCAGCTCGGGAGCTTGGCCGCAGCTCGGGAGCTTGGCCGCAGCTCGGGAGCTTGGCCGCAGCTCGGAGCTTGGCCGCAGCTCGGAGCTTGGCCGCTTCGCTTCTCCGAGCGCGGGTGGTGGTTTTTTTTTTGTTATTAGTATCGTTTCTTCGACGTTTGGAGTTTTGCCTTGCTTGATCTCCACGGTTCTGTTGTGTTTTCTTCCGCCTGGGAGCCCGAGGATGCTGCGTGTGTCGTTCCAACCCTGTGCATACACACACGCACAGAGACACCGAGCTGCACCGCGGACGGTGGGAAGCGGAGCGCCTTGCAGCTGCAGAAACGTGGCTCTGAAAAGAAGATCCAAGCAGCACGAAACCCTGATTAAAAATGAAGGAAGAACACCAGATACTTCTACGTTGGAAGCTCCTCGGACTATTTTATTACACCGTGGTTGCCTTTTCTTTTTGTGGTGCTTTTTTGGTTGGTGTTTTTTTGTTGTTGTTGCATAGACTAATCCTGCTCATAAGGAAGTGGTAGCTGTTTGCATGCTGCTGGTGTGGGGTTTTTTTTTCGCCCCCCTCCTCCTCCTTCCTTGGTCTATTTCGTGGAGGAGAAGGAGGAAGAGGAGGCTTTCTCCCTCAGTGCCTCAGCAACACGTTTTTTTTCCTCGGGAAAATGCTCTCGCACAAAGTTGATCCCCGGCACCCCACGCTGGAAGCTGGTTTTTGGTGATGGAGGGGTGGACTAAACCCCCCCCCAGAAGGCAAAGGAGCCCAGAGCTGGCTGCTCAGCTCACGGCCCCTCCAGCCTGGTTGATTCCGTTCCGCCGCCCGCCCCCTCCCAAAAAAGGATTTTGAAGCCTCCAAAAAGGATTCTGAAGCTTCCTTTAATCTTCCTGCCTCGGAAAAACGACGGCGCGTCCTTAATAATGAGTCACCATGGGAAAAATAGATGCGGTGACACCGGGGAGGGAGGGGAAGGAAGGTCCCCGCCGCCTCCCTCCCGGCTCCTGCCCGGCTGCCGCTGCGGAGGGGCCCTGGGGGGGCTCGCAGCCCTTCACCTCGCTGCCGGGGCAGCCCCTGGGGGGGTGTGTGTGTGTCGGATTCTGTCAAGTGGTCCTTAAAATGGCGGTGGGGTCCCTGTTTGGGCTGGGGGTCACCCCGGGTTGGCGGGGGGAGGGTAAGAAGAATCCCCTCTGGGGTCTTCTCCATTCTCCCAGCCCGAGCTTTAGCGGCAGCAAATCCCCATCCCAGCATCATCAGCGCTCATTAAATGCCCTGTTTTAGCCGAGCTTCGCCTTTTATTTCCTCCCTTGAGCCCCACCAGCCCCTCTGGGCGCTTCTGTCTCCGAGGCGTTTTGTCTCGTCCCTCGGTCCGGGTTCTGTGACCCAGCGTTGTGCAAAACCAAGGCTTTGGCGGGGGGGGGGAGGCGAACTTGCTCCAGGTTCTCTCGGAAAGAGACGACCAAAAGTGGGAATTTGACATTCCTGGGGCTTATTTTGGCCAGCCCTCCGCCTTTTCTTTAATGTTTTTTTGTGTTTTGCAGGAGGTATTAAAGCGGGGGGGGGGGGGAGAAAATAAAAGTTGCTATGGTGCTGTTGCTTGGAGATGGATGGGAAAAAATGGCAGGCGCTGAATTGTTAATTATCCTCCTTTTATTTTTTTTTTTGGTTGTTTTTACTTCGGTGAGGGCTTCGGGGAGGAGATTTGCAGCCCAGCAAACTCCCCTCCTCCCTCCCCTGGTTTTCAGCGGGGTGTGAGTGTTGGGGGGAGGCTGATCGCACACCTGGGCTGTGGGTGGCAAGGGACTGCTGGCCCCTGGGGAGGGGACACGCTGGCCCCACAGCCCCTTTAGGAATGGAGGCGGCGGAATCTTTGCTTCTAGGAGGGGTGAAGGGGCTGAGCTGGGTTTCAGGCTCCGTGCATAGGTGCTGTAGGTGGACAATGGAGCCAGGCTTCCTTTGTATGCTGCTGCTCCTCGCCTGGGGGGAAGGGACACGCCGCGCAAGGGCTGCGTGGTGTGGTGCTGTTACCCATGGGGAAGGCCGCGGTGGTGGCCAGAGCCACAGGGAAGGTGAGCTGTGGAAGGCTCCCTCCTTGGAAAGGCCAGTTGAGTTGGGAGGGAAAGTCTTTGCAGATGGAGCTGGGCTTGGCAAAACCCAGTTCCCACCCCTCCCCCAGCCTGAGAAGAGGGTGAAGAGCCTGGGAGAGGCTGAGCCGCGGCAGCAGGAGGGAGAGTTGGGGGAAATACCACCCGAAGTCTCTCACCCAGGGTTCCAGCCAGGGGTGGTGTCACCCCTGCCGCTTCATTGCAGCCCTGGGCAGTGTTTGTTTTCGCCCCCATGCTTGGGAAATGGAATCATTTCCATCGGGAATCCGGTACCCAGAGGGTCTCCCTGTTGCACAGCCTCTGCTGGGGATGGGGGGAGGGGGCAGCTCTGGCAAACACAACCACTTGGTTTCTAAAGAAGCAAAAATTCAAGGAACACTCTTACAACTTAACCCCCGAGGGGCACAGTGGGTGTGAGGGGGGCTGCTGCTTTTTTCTTGCCCTCCCCCCCTTTTCCATTAACCAGCTGCTGTGGGAACCTGGCTTGGGCTTGCAGGCTCACAAGTGATTCTTTGAAGAGCTGGAATCAGCTGAAAGGCATCTTGAAGAAAGTGCCTTTTTATTCTTGGGTTTTTACACCCCTGGTAGGTTTTGTTTGGTGTGAATTGGAGTAAAACTTGCAGCTTACAAATTCTTCTGGCAAATGAGAGAATGTTGAAGCAGGGCTCAAGAAGCTTCTGGGAACAGTGCTGTTTCTCCCCTCCCCCCCCCCCCCTCGAAACTCTTTGTTGTCTTGATACTAAAGAGGGTTGTAAAAAGAATGGTTTTTATCTGCAGATCTGGAGCCCCTGTTACAAGAAGGATCTGGAGGTGCTGGAGCATGTCCAGAGAAGGGCCACAAGGATGAGCAGAGGGCTGGAGCTGCTCTGCTGTGAGGACAGACTGAGGGAGTTGGGGTTGTGCAGGCTGGAGAGGAGAAGGCTCCGAGGTGACCTCATTGTGGCCTTCCAGGATCTGCAGGGGGCTGCAAGAAAGCTGGGGAGGGATTTTTGAGGGTGTCAGGGAGGGATAGGACTGGGGGGGATGGAGCAGAACTAGAAGTGGGGAGATTGAGATTGGATGTTTAGGAAGAAGTTGTTCCCCAGGAGGGTGGTGAGAGCCTGGCAGAGGTTGCCCAGGGAGGTGGTGGAAGCCTCCTGCCTGGAGGTGTTTGCAGCCAGGCTGGAGGTGGCTGTGAGCAACCTGCTGTGGTGTGAGGTGTCCCTGCCCATGGCAGGGGGTTGGAGCTGGCTGAGCCTTGAGCTCCCTTCCAGCCCTGACAGCTCTGTGATTCTATGATTTTAATGACTTTAATGATTTTGGGGCTTTCTGTGCTTCTGTTCAGATACTCCCTTCTTAAAACCTCCTCCCTAATGTGCCATGGTTCCTTCTCACTGAGTTCTTAAGGCATTCCCAGATACCCAAGCAAGCCTTTGCCCAGGCTTGGAGGTCTGCTGTTAGGATGGGATAAGGGGTGGGGGAATCTGTGCTAGGATGTGGGAGATGAGAGCTCAGGGCTGGGGGAAGTGGTGGTAGCAATCATTTGGGTTCACCTAATTAATGCTGCCTTGACTAGCTGGGGGGGGGGGGGAAGTCATTCACCAGCATTGAAACAGATGCTCAGCAGCTTGCAGAGCAAGGTGACTAAATATAGTAACAGTTGTCCCCAGCACAAGTGCTGGCCTTCCATCTTTGAAGCCCCCCCTCCCCCTTCTGTGTTTTCTTCCACTTATCTGAGGGAATGTGGCTTTGTCTGATTTCTTGGGGTTTCTAAAGGGCAAAGAGGAGTAAAAGGCTCTTAACCACGAGCCATGTGACTCTGCTATGCCATCTCCCACTCTGGGGCAGACATTTGGAGCAGCAGCCCACTCCAGGAGGAGCTCTGGGTTCCAGGGAACAAAGTGCTCCTTTAAAGCAGACTGGAATGGAGTTGCAGCTCAGAGCTGTCTTGGAGGAGACAAATGGCTGTTGACTGGGAAGGAGGCTTTGTCTGGCTTCACCTGGTGCCCATCTCTGTGAGGGGAGGTGTAGGAAACCACCTGCTTTGTGTCCTGAACAAAACTGCCCCTGGCATGCCAGCAAGGGAGGGTTTGCTTTTAGGAGCTTCTAGAAAACACTTGGTCAGGGCCCCAGAAAATGTTCTGCCTTCATGGCTGGGAGTAGGAGTTCAGCCTGGGAGAGTAAAATCTCTCTGCTTTCTGCTCTGGATGGTGTCCCTGTGGACTGTGGTGGAGCAGAGGGGGTTTGGTAAGATCTGCAGGTTGTGTGTGTGAGAGAGAAGGCTCCAGGGAGACCTCAGAGCTGCATTTTGGTATCTGAAGGGGACCTACAGGAAGGCTGAGGAGGGACTGTTCAGAAGGGCTGGGCCTGAGAGGATGAGGGCAATGGTTTGAAACTGGAGCAGGGCAGATTCAGGTTGGACATCAGGAGGAAGCTCTGCACAGGGAGGGTGGTGAGACACTGGAACAGGCTGCCCTGGGAGGTGGTTGAGGCTCCATCCCTAGAGACGTTCAAGATCAGACTCTGTGTCCCTGGGCAGCCTGCTGTAGTTGGAGATGTCCCTGCTGAGTTCAGGAGGGCTGCACAGGATGACCTTTGAGGGTCCCTTCCAACCCAATGCAATCTGTGAAGCTGTGAGAGCAGTGAAATTGCTGCTGAGGTAGTGGCCTTGAGCCCCAAGGAGAAGAGCCTCTGGGGCTGTGTGGGCTGAAGGGATACCTCCATTTCTATGCCTTTTTCCATGCTGGATGTGGGCAGGTCTTGTGGTTCCTTTCTGCAGGGGCAGGCTCAGGCTGGAAGTAACCATGCTGCTGGTTTTGTAAGTCTCCAACCTGTTCCTAGGCTTTTAGTGCCTGTAACCAAGCAGTAGTTCTGGGGATGGCAGAGGATGCAGACAGGGAGTACCACTGAGGGTGGTTGTGCTTGAGTCTGTTCTGCACAGGGAGATCTCTACCCAGATGGGTTTTGATTGTAGGGAAAGGCAGAGGCAAGGCTACAGTGTGGTACAGTATGGTTCCTCTCATTTCCAAGTGATGGGCTTCTCCTGCACTGGGCAGCAGCCTCTTCAGCTCAGAACCTCCAGGGGGAAGGCTGAGGTGACATTTGTGCCCCTGCTTGGCTGAAGCAGTGCGCAGAGTATTGGGCAGCAGCAGGACTGGGTTGTACAAATACCTCCAGTGAGGTAATCTGAGTTTTGCAGCATACAGACCCCAGGAAGATGATGGGAGGACAGCTGGTTGGGGGATTAGGGCAAGGGGATTACATTAATTGCCCAGAATCAGAAGGGAGGGAATGGTGTGGAAGGCAGGAGGCGAGTCCTGCCCTCGGGAGCCTCGGTCGGAGCCTAGCGAAAGTCAGCCTGACGCTGGCTGTGGGTTCATCGTTGGGTGCCTTAATTGGGGTAGGTGGTGGTGCTGGTTCTGGTGGTGGCTCTGGTCTGTGCTTTCTGCCAGGTCTCCTTTAATGACACCATTCCTAAGAGCAGTTCACTGAGCACCCTAAGGCAGCACCTGGGTGCTGTACGGGGATGTCACCGAGCGGCGCCTACAGCGAGCAGCCACCTACTTCATCCCCTGAGACTGAGTCATGCAGAGGACAGCTCCTCAGCACTTGGAGATCCAGGAATCCTCTGGCTGCTCGGGGTTCTGCTCTTGGTGTGCACTGGAGGTGGCAGCTGGCTGATGCCACCCTGGCTGGGGAAGTGTCTGTGTAATTGTTTCAGAGAAACTTAACGAAGAGCCATGAAGAGCTGGAGCCTGGGACTAAGCTGCTATTAAGTGTTTTTACAGGCTGAGCTGTCTTAGACAGTTGGTGTCACTTGGTTACAGAATTCTGTCATCTGCTGAGCCCTTTCTGGCATTGTTTCTTCTCTGAAGTTCCCTCAAAGGTCCTGGCTGTGTGTGTGTTTGTGATTTGATGAGAGCAGCTTCTGTTGTTGCTGAGCCGCTCCAAGGCGCCGTTGCCTTTTGCTGTTTCTTGTCCTTCCTCTAAATTCCTTTGGTACGAGGATAAAGTAATCCCAGAGCCCTTTCTTGCAGGCTGCCACAGTGCAGGCTTGCATGTGAGCTTACCAGTCCTTGTGAGGCTTACAGAGATACTGAATCCATTCATCACTTTAGAGCAGGGCAGAGGGAAAGGCTGAAACCCGTTGTGATAGCCTGCCTTGGGTGCTATTTTTTTCCCTCCTTGCTTTTCCTAGGGCAGGAGGCTGTGCCAAGTCTTCCAGCAGATGACCTTGTTGCTGTCTTAAGGTGTGTCCAAAATTAGGTCCTTATCTTCACTGAGATGCTAGCTGGCTTTCCACAGAATCATAGAATGGTCCTGCAAGGTCATCCAGTCTGACCCCCAGCAGGCAGCAGGGACATCTCCAACTAGACCAGGCTGCCCAGGGCTGCTATCAGGTCTCCCTGGAGCCTCCTCCTCTCAAGGCTGAACACCCCCAGCTCCCTCAGCCTGTTCTCATAGCAGAGCTGCTCCAATCCCCTGATCATTTTTGTGGCCCTCCTCTGGACCCTCTCCACCAGGTCCATCTCCTTCCTATATTGAGGGCTCCAGACCTGTGCACAGTGCTCCAGGTGAGGTCTCACCAGAGCTCAGTGAAGTGGTAGACTCACCTCTCTGGCTCTGCTGGAAGGAACTCTCCAGCTGAGGAGAAGGCAGGTTGCAGGTTTGGGCTGAGCTGGATGAGTCAGGAGGAACCTGGAGCTCCTCAGGAGTTCTGTTTTCATGAGGTGATGACACAACTGCTGCCTGGCCTGTGCTGCAGTGGTGTCACACTGTTGTCAGCCTAGGAAGAGGAGGAGAATATGCCTCCTGCACATGAAGGTGCTCCTGAGAGATACTGAAGAGCAAACCCAAGTCGTCTGAGGGTGTTAAAAGTGAGGTTCACCCTTCTGGGGCTGCTTTTGGAGTGCTGAAGGTTTTGGGAGAGCTGCTGGCGAGGAGGATGGGAGGGGGGTGGATGCCTTCTGCTTTTGGCAGCTACCAAAAAGCAGCACTCAGGAGACATTTTGCCTGTGTTTTTCATTAAAGCCAGGGAACTTGCTGAGGCCTGAGAACACCCTGAAACCAAAGACTTGCAAGGGCAAACATTCCTAAACAATGAACTGAGGAATCAAGTAGAAAATATGATTACTCCCCATAATAAGATTGGGAGTTTAGCTGCATCTTCGGCATGCTGATTTAGAAACCTCGTGGGAGGAACATGAGCCTGAAGATGGAAATTCACAGAGTACAACCAGCCCTGTGGCTTGCCTGTGCAGGAGCCTCTCCAGTGTTCTGTAGACTCCCAGCAGTTAATGGAGATCAGACAAAAGCTGCTCGGTTTGGCTGCCCAAGCTGCCAGGCCAGTGGTGCTCCCCACCTGGTGCCTGGACGCTGGGGCAGCACAGGAGGGTTCTCCTTTCTGACTGCCTGGGAAGTGAGGGCAGCTCTGGTCTCCTTGAGCCTCAAGAAGCATCTCCAGTGCTGTTCTGCAGCAGCATACTGAGATTCATAGAGTGGCTTAGATTGGAAGGGACCTTAAAGTTCCACCCCCCTGCCATGGGCAGGGACACCTCCCACCAGCCCAGGTTGCTCAAGGCCTCATCCAGCCTGGCCTTGAACACCTGCAGCGAGGGGACAGCCACAGCCTCTCTGGGCAGCCTGTTCCAGTGTCTCCCCACCCTCACTCTCAAGAATCTCTTCCTCATCTCCAGTCTCAGTCTCCCCTCTCCCCGCTCAAAGCCATTGTTCCTCATCCTGGCGCTCCAAGCCCTTGTCCAAAGTCCCTCCCCAGCTCTCCTAGAGCCCCTTTCAGTTACAGAAAGGCTGCTCTGAGGTCTCCCCAGAGCCTCCTCTTCTCCAGACTGAACAGCCTGGATGAGATGAAGACTTCTGTGCGGTGGTTAGAGCACAGCAAGTGCTTTGGTCTCTGCATTTCCATAGTTACTGTTTAACCTGTGCATGCTCTGCAGTTGTCCTCTGCAATCTCAGATCCTGCCGTGTGAAGATAACATCCTTCACTAAAACAATAAACAGTGCTGCAGACCTTTCACAAACAGCCCAGGATGTCTTCTGGGGCCAGCTGCAATCTGATCTCTTAGCAGGACAGAGTGAACATGAAGGCAATGTCCCAGAATTAGGTTGCAACAACATCCTTCTGGGGCTGGGCTCCGTGGCAGTGTGCGGTGCTGCGGGGCTGGCTCTGTACCACTCTTGCTGCTGTGTTCCTGTCCTCTCCCAGGTCCAAACCTTCATGGGGACCTGGGTGAGAAGGCAGCAGGGGCGGGGGATGTGAAAGGGACAGGGATTTCCCATTCAAGTTATTACTGGGAGAAGAGCAGAGTGTGTCAATCTTTACAGAGTCATTAACACACTTGGGGCAGTGAAAGGCAGCTTTGCTTTTTTCCCTTTGCTTCCTTTCTCTTCCTCTTTTTAGTTAACAAAACTGAAAGCACCTTGTCTTTTTTTTCCTGTCTTTCTTTCTTTCTTTTTGTTTTTCTTAAAGCACACTCCCATCTGCAGCATGAGCTCCCAGAGCTGAGCATCGCAGGGTTGGAAGAGACCTTAAGGATAATCCAGTTCCAACCCTCCTGCCCTGGGCAGGGACACCCCACGCTACAGCAGAGCCACCTCCAGCCTGGCATTAAAACCTTCCAGGAATGAGGCTTCCCTCGGCAACCTGTGCCAGGCTCTCACCACCCTCATGGGCAACAACTTCTTCCTCACAGCCAATCTCAATCTCCCCACTTCTAGTTTTGCTCCATCCCCCCCAGTCCTATCACTCCCTGACACCCTCAAAAGTCCCTCCCCAGCTTTCGTGCAGCCCCCTGCAGATCCTGGAAGGCCACAATGAGGTCTCCTGGGAGCCTTCTCCTCTCCAGGCTGCACAACCCCAGCTCTCAGTCTGTCTCCATAGGAGAGGAGCTCCAGCCCATGTTTGATAATGCCCTGAGTGGGCTCTCACCTCAGCACTGAAAAGCCAGATGAGTTCAAACGTCTCCTGAAGGAGCATGCACAGGTGATCTGCACTGCTGTCTGCTGGGCACTGGTGGCTCTCTGCAGTGGAGGCAGTGCTAGAGGTGTGGGGGTGTTCCTCCTGGGCAGCCAAACAGAAGAGCTTTGCCTGGCTTTTGTTATCACAGAGTGTCAGGGGCTGGAAAGGGCTTTCAAAGCTCATCCAGTCCAACCCCCCTGCCAGAGCAGGATCACCTAGAGCAGCTCACACAGGAACACACCCAGGCAGGTCTTGAATATCTCCAGGGAGGGAGACTCCACAACCCCCCTGGGCAGCCTGCTCCAGTGTCGTTATTCCTGATGTGGTGGGACATCAGAGGTGGTTTCAAACCCAAGGTGGTCAAAGCTGGGTTGGAAATGCTCTCTTAGCTCTTTAAAAAGCCTGCCAGAGCATAAGTGATTTTTATTTAGCAAGTGGCAAGTCAGCTCCAGTTGTTCTCCAGGTACCAACCCGAGCTGCTGGTGTTTCCTGTCCACTGAGAGTCCTTTGCCATCCCTGCTGCAGGTTGCAGGTTGCTCCCACTCAGCACAAAGGACCGAGCTGGGCCCATCTGCTCTTGCTGTTGGTGTGAGCACCTCCCAGCCTCACTAAGGGCGATGGCTGCCAAAAAGCACACAGAGCCTGGTTTAAATGGCCACTCTTTAGGCTCCCTGTGGCAGCTGGCAGTGACCTGCAAGAGTTAATGGGGCAACAGGAGAAGACGAAATTGCCAAGTTGCATGTTGAAAGTAGTCCTCTTTGGAGGGGGGAAAAAAAGTCTTCCGGCCTCATTAGCATCCGAACTGTGTGGAGAACAAAAGGCCAGGATGGATAAGTGTCTCCCTTGTGTACCTCATCAACAGCCGATTTCATTCCAGGGGATCTGTGCTTGGCTTGGGCAGCCAGCTCACTACCCATCTGAGGCAGCTAAGGAGCACAGTAACCTCCTTGTAATCACCGGCTAAAGAAACCTTCGGGTCTTCTTCTTGACTCTGCAACAGCTTGTTGGGAGCCTTGAGCAGAAGAGCAGCTCTGCCACGTGTGAAAAACGACAACGGCTGCAGCGCTGATGGCGTAGCTGATACGCTGGTTGTGGCTTCAGTGAGATTTGCTGGGTTTTGGCAGCAGCTGAGCTCAGGAAGCATCTCTTCCTCCCCATCCATTCAGAGATGACAGCCCCTGGCTTGTGCTGGCAGTCCTGCTCCTGCCGAGCTCGTGTTTGAAAGCAAAGGTTTGCAGGTGGAGCTGGTCGCTGGAGTGGGGTAAAAGCAGGCAGCAGCCTTCCTGGTGCTGATGGTGCTGTCCCTGGTTGTGTTGTGGGTGCTCTGCTCTATCTTGCTCTGGCCTTGAACCTCAGGAGGAGCCCTGTTGGTTTGGTAGCACCCACACACCTCGAGATAAGGGTCTGTTGAACCCTTTGGTGTGGAGAGAGCTCTGTCAGCTCAGCTCCTAAAGCCAAGACGAGAAACCTCACCTGTGGCTGCGCTGAAGCTGGCGCTGGGCTGCTGGCGCTGGGCTGCTTGCAGCCTGGCTTTGCAAAACCTGGCCTTGGAGTTGCATCAGAAAGAAAGAACAAAAAAAAAAGAGAAGGCATTAAAATCTGGCTGGTGAGGAGCCCAGCTGTGGGAAGTGTGAGGCTGTCACCGGTGCAGAAAGCGCCTGGGGCGCAGGCGGTGCCTGCAGACAGCACAGCCCGGTGTGTGCCCAGCCCGGTGTGTGCCCAGCCCGGTGTGTGCCAGCAGGGCACAGCAGCTTCCCGGGGCTGACACCTGGCTCGTGCTGCCCCTTGGCTTAGTCACAGGAACCAGCACTTTCTCCGAGGTGATGGCAGCTGTGAGTCACCAGCCAAGGGCTGCACACCTGTGTCTGGGTGAGGGCTGGGGC
Source organism: Melanerpes formicivorus (assembly GCF_026170545.1). Taxonomy (NCBI): domain Eukaryota; kingdom Metazoa; phylum Chordata; class Aves; order Piciformes; family Picidae; genus Melanerpes; species Melanerpes formicivorus. The sequence goes on along the minus strand of NW_027142419.1, from coordinate 1,706,726 downwards.
GGCAGCACCGCGGCAGTGCGGCAGGCTGGGCTGCAGGGGTCTGGGCTGCCTGGGAACTGGCTCTGCTGCAGCCTGATGGGGCTGCAGCTTCAGGTTCATAACCTTCCAGGAGTGGGTGAGATTCTGGGGTTGGTGCCTTCACTGTGAGTCCTTGGATCTGGCTGCTTTCTGTCAGAGACTAATTCATCAGTTGGTAGAATCCTAGAATGGCTCAGGCTGGAAGGGACCTCAGGGATCATCTACCCCAACCCCCTGCTGTGGGCAGGGAAACCTCTCAACTAGACTCAGCTGCTCTAGGCCTCATCCAACCTGGCCTTGAACACCTCCAGAGAGGAGCCATCCACTGCCTCCTTGAACAACCTCTTCCAGGGTCTCACCACCCTTGTACTGAAGAACTTCTTCCTCAGCTCCAGTCTAAACCCTTACGAAAAACCCCTCTGCAGCCTTCCTGTGGGATCCCTTCAGGTCTTTGGAAGGCAGCTCTGTGGTCATCCCAGAGTCTTCTGCAGGCTGGACAACACCCAGCTCCTCAGCCTGTCCTCAGAGTGGAAGTGCTCCAGCCCTTGGATCATCCTTGTGGACCTCCTCTGGACTCACTCCAACAGTTCCATCTCCTTACAGTGGGGACACCAGCACTTGGAGGTGGCCACTTGTTCAAACTGATTTGTGGCTTGAGGAAGAAGAGCAATCACTTCACTGGGGATGGTTTGGGAGACTTCAGGCAGGTAAACTTTGTTTCCTTCTGAAACACCACTTCCTGGAAAAGATACAGAGCCTTGGAGAAGAGGTTGTAAAGTTTGTGTTTGACTGCAGGAGGGTGAAGCAGTGAGCAGCAGCAAGACTTTGGAAGGCTTAAGATGCTCCATATTTGAAGTACTCTGCAGCATGGCAGGGAGACCATAATGTTATGACTCTGCATTTTCCTTCCATCTGCTGCTGAATGTATGCAAAGCAGGGCTTGGAGACGCAGAACTGAGATGGGGAATTGGCCTTCTGGGAGAGAATGAAGAACTTCATTAATCAAGAGATTCCCCTACAGTTGGATCAGCATCTCCTTAGGAGTGAATCCAGCCAAGCCCCCAAGTCAGCCCTGCCAGAAGACATTTAATGCAGCCTGTCACAGCTTCACAGATTGCATTGGGATGGAAGGGACCCTCAAAGGTCATCTTGTGCAACCCCCCTGCACTCAGCAGGGACATCTCCAACTACAGCAGGCTGCCCAGGGCCACATCCAGTCTGATCTTGAGTGTCTTCAGGGATGGAGCCTCAACCACATCCCTGGGCAACCTGATCCAGTATTGTACCACCTTTCTTGTGAAGAATTTCCTCCTGATGTCCAACCTAAATCTGCCCTGCTCCAGTTTCAAGCCATTGGCCCTGGTCCTATCCCCACAGCCTCTTCTGAACAGTCCCTCCCCAGCCTTCCTGGAGGTCCCCTTCAGATATTGAAATGCTGCTCTAAGGTCTCCCTGGAGGCTTCTCTTTTCCAGGCTGAACAGCCCCAAGGTGCTTCAGTCCTCTGATCATCTTGGTGGCCTCCTCTGGCCCCTCTCCATCAGGTCCATGCCACTTGTGTTGGGGGCTGGACACAGCACTGGAGCTGAGGTCTCAGCAGAGCAGAGCGGCAGATCCTCTCTCTTGACCTGTTGGCCACGCTGCTCTGGATGCAGCCCAGGCTGCCATTTGCCATCCCCACTGGTGGTTTTGAAGCAAGTCTGCAGATTGTGCTTTAAGGTGGACACAGAAATGCCTTGGAGATGGACTTGAAGGGCTGAGTCTGGCCTGTGGTAAGGTGACAGCACCCTCTGCCTGGGCTGCTGCAGGAGTCGCAGCGTCCTGCTGGATACAGCACAGCCAAACCTGCAGAGTTCCTACCCATTTCTGTCCAGGCTTCTACAACCAGTTGCAATTTTCCTGCTGCTGGGAGAGCAGTCTGGAGGTGCTGTTGCCATGCTTCTCTGCTTGCCCTGATCAACGCTGAACCCCTTAGCCTGTTTCAGCTGAACTTGAGAGCGAGGGGGCTGCTGGCAGTCGCAGAGATCCAAGGCTCCTTTGAGTTTGGTGAAAACAAGCAGGGCTTAATAGAGGAGAGAGAGACCTGATTAGTGGCCCCATGGAGAGAAAAGCTGCAGCAGGAGCACAATCCTTATTAGACATTAAAGAATCCACATGGGAGAGAGGTGTTCCTGACCGTGGGAAAAGCTGCAGTGGGAACCAGCAGTTATTGGACGCCGGAGAATTCAACCTCAAGACTCCCATCCATAAGAAATGAGTCTTCATTACTGCTGCTCACAAAGCCTCTTGCCTGGCTCTCTGCTTTAATCATGCCTGTGCCCCGCTGCGGGCTGCTTGCCTCGGGCCTGCAGAAGTGACAGCCGGGAGAGCTTCCGCGCTGACGCAGCTCCCGGCCGCTTCCCGGCCGGCTGAGGTGCCGCAGGGCTGAGACCCTTGGGTTGCTCGGCTGGATTCGCGCAGCTGCGGCTCCAGAGGGCTGCGGCGATGCCTTGGCTTCATAGTATCACAGTATCAGTCAGGGTTGGAAGGGACCACAAGGATCAGCCAGTTCCAACCCCCCTGCCATGGGCAGGGACACCCCACACTAGAGCAGCCTGGCCACAGCCTCAGCCAGCCTGGCCTTAAACACCTCCAGGGCTGGGGCCTCGACCACCTCCCTGCACAACCCAGTCCAGGGCTTCACCACTCTCATGGGGAAGAACTTCCTCCTCCCCTCCAGCCTCAATCTCCCCACCCCCAGCTTCATTCCATTCCCCCTAGTCCTATCACTGCCTGAGATCCTGAGCAGTCCCTCCCCAGCCTTCCTGGAGCCCCCTGCAGATCCTGGAAGGCCACAATCAGGTCACCTCAGAGCCTTCTCTTCTGCAGACTGAACATCCCCAACTCCTTCAGTCTGTGCTCACAGCAGAGCAGCTCCAGCCCTCTGCTCATCCTCCTGGCCCTGCTCTGGACACCTTCCAGCACCTCCAGATCCCTTTGCCTCCCTCCTGCCTGCAGGCAGCCTGGTGCGAGGCTGGCAGCGGCTTGGGCGAGGCTGTGAAGTGCAGCCCAGCAAAGAGCTGTTGCTGAGGAGCAAGCTGTGGCTGTTTCAGTTCTCACAGCTTTGTGCAGTCCCGGTGCTGGGAGCGTGCTGGATTCACCTCCCTCTGCCTTGTCTCTCTCAGGCCAAGATGTACTCTGCATTGGTTAGGCTGCACCTTGAGTCCTGTGTCCAGTTCTGGGCCCCTCAATTTAAGAAGGACATCGAAACACTTGAAGGTGTCCAGAGAAGGGCAACAAGGCTGGGGAGAGGCCTTCAGCACAGCCCTGTGAGGAGAGGCTGAGGGAGCTGGGGTTGTTTAGCCTGGAGAAGAGGAGGCTCAGGGGTGACCTCATTGCCCTCTACAACTACCTGAGAGGTGGTTGTAGCTGGGATGGGGTTGGTCTCTTCTCCCAGGCACCCAGCACCAGAACAAGAGGACACAGTCTCAAGCTGCACCAGGGGAGGTTTAGACTCGAGGTGAGGATCACTGAGCGAGTCGTTTGTCATTGGGATGTGCTGCCTAGGGAGGTGGTGGAGTCCCCATCCCTGGAGGTGTTCAGGAGGGGATTGGATGTGGCACTTGGTGCCATGGTCTGGTCATGGGGTCTGTGTTGATAGGTTGGACTTGATGATCTTTGAGGTCTCTTCCAACCTTGGTGATACTGTGAGACTGTGATGTGGCTGGGACCTGCTGCTGGAGCTTGCTGGGTGTTGCAGAGGGGCTGATCCTGCAGCTCAAGGAGCCTGGTGTGCTCTGCTCCTCTCTCACCCAGCAGCTTATCTGTGGCAAAGTGTTTTGTCATGGGGGATGGGGGTGGGGGCTGCAGAAACCTTCCCTGCTGTGTTGACTGTTGGGAGAAGTAGTTGCTAATGAGATGAGCAAACGGCTGTCAGAGTTCTGTTGCTTCCCTCTCTGGTGCTGCCTGAGCACTCCATCTGCACATTAATACCCCAGCAGTACCCAAACGGTGACTCTGCAATAAAGATCATCCATAAAGTGTCTGCATTAGGAACCACTCTTAACTTTGTGTCTTAAAACAGAGCTGAGCTGCAGAGCAAGAAGTCAGCAGAGAGTCATCTGCTGGACTGTCTGCCATGTGGAGCAGGCTGCTCTGAGGCAGCAGAGGCAGCAGCAGCAGCGTGGGGGAATGTGCCTGTGCTAGCTTTTTAATTTCCTACTTTGTCATCTCTGGGGGAGGGATTAGGAGTGGAGACAAAGCCCTGGCTGTTGGCAGTGCGTGGCAGGAACACGTGCTGGCTGGAGGTGGAGCTGGGGTTCCCAGGCAGAGGCTGAAAGGAGCTGCAAAGTCTTTAATACTGGTCTGGGTTTGAGGAGTTTGGGTGGTGGGCTGGGAGGGGAGAGTTAGGACCATCGTGGTGAGGGCTCTGCTCTGTGGATGGGTTGAAAGAGCTGCAGTTGTTCAGCCTGGAGAAGGCTCTGGGGGGGACCTTAAAGTATCATAGTATCAGCCAGGGTTGGAAGGGACCACAAGGATCAGCCAGTTCCAACCCCCCTGCTGTGGGCAGGGACACCCCACACTAGATCAGCCTGGCCACAGCCTCATCCAGCCTGGCCTTAAACACCTCCAGGGCTGGGGCCTCAAACACCTCCCTGCACAACCCAGTCCAGGGCTGAAGGGATCCCACAGGAAGGCTGCAGGGGGACTTTTCATGAAGGTGTTTGGAGACAGGCCAAGGGGGGATGGTTTGAAGCTGAGGGAGAGCAGGTTTAGAGTGGAGCTGAGGAAGAACTTCAGTTGAGGGTGGTGAGACTCTGTCACAGGCTGCCCAGGGAGGTTGTGGCTGCCTCCTCCCTGGGGGTGTTTAAGGCCAGGCTGGATGAGGCCTTGAGCAGCTGAGTCTGGTTGAGAGGTGTCCCTGGCCATGCTAGGGAGGTTGGAGGAGCTGATCTCTGGGGTCACAGTCTCACAGTATCACCAAGCCTGGATGAGACCTCAAAGATCATAAAGTCCAACCTATCAACACAGACCTCATGGCTAAACCATGGCTCCAAGTGCCACATCCAATCCACTCTTGAACACCTCCAGGGATGGGGACTCCACCACCTCCCTGGGCCCTTCCAGCCTGAGCCATTCTGGGGTTCTGTGGCTCACCTCAGTCACATCAATGATCTGCCCAAGCTCTGTTACCTGCTTGGTGGTTTCTGCTCCTGAATTTGGGCATTTCCCTGAAGCTCTTTGGTGGCAGGAGGAAGGCTTCAGAGAATGTCCTGAAGGACATTGTTTTTCTCCCCTGAAAGGCCACAGAGCCACCAAAGATCACTCTTAACTAGGTTTGCAAGCATCTCAGAATGCAATCTAGAAAATGAGGGTAGGTCAGTAATTAGGACATGTTTCTGAGTCACTGCTGTCACAAGGTCTGCTCTTGGGGTGGCTTGGAAACCTCCTTGTGCTACAAGGAGCTTCTCTTCAGCCTGACTTTGGGAAGGTGAAGGTTTGCAAAGCCTTACCTTGTGTGGGTATATCACTGGCTGCCAAGTTGTCCTCCTCATGAGCACCCAGAGCTGCTCACCATCACTGACTGTGACAGAAGCCACCACTTCTGTGCAGCAGTGCCTGCCCCAGGGGCACAGCAGTGCAGCAGCAAAGTGATGGTGTGGTTGCCATCATGAACATGTGGAGGGATGACTCACAGCTGGAGTGCTGCATGCATGGCTCTGGGCTCCTCAGATGGGAAGGCAGGGAAGGAGAGGTGATGGAGGGACCCTGCCTGTTGGGGAGTGCTGTGACTGACCAGAGCTTGGTGATGGTGACAAGAGGGCTGAGTGTCCATGGGGGTTTGAGTCACAGATGGATAGAATGGGTTGGGTTGGAAGGGACCTCAAAGATCATCCAGTGCCAACCCCCTGCCATGGGCAAAGAGGCCTCCAACCAGTCCAGGTTGCTCAAGGCCTCATCCAGCCTGGCCTTCAACACCTCCAGGCAGGGCACAGCCACAGCCTCCCTGGGCAGCCTGTGCCAGAGTCTCCCCAGCCTCACTGGAAATAATTTCTTCCTCATCTCCAGTCTCAGTCTCCCCTCTCCCAGCTCAAAGCCATCATCCCTTGTCTTGGCACTCCCAGCCCTTGTCAAAAGACCCTCCCCAGCTCTCCTGGAGCCTCCCTCAGGGGGGACAGGGCTCTTGGGAGGCCTACAAGGATTCTGTGAGGTTACAGAGGGAGAAACCAGAAGGACCAGAGCCCAGCTGGAACTCACTGTGTTTACTGCCAGAAATGTTTCTGTGAACACCTTGCCCAGAAGGAGGGCTAAGGACTCTCCATCCTTTACTGGATGTGGCAGCAGTGGCCCAGGCTGAGGAGAAGCCTGAGGGACTTGGTGCTTTCCCTGCCTCAGCCTTTAGCAGTCAGACCACCTGTCAGAGTGCCCAACTCCTGAGCTGTATGGCAGGGACAGGGCATGGAATGAAAGCACATAACCCCAAGGGGAAGTGGTCAGTGATCTGCTGCACCCCTGGGACACACACAGGGCTGTGGGGCCAGGGGGGATCCAGCTGGGGGTACAGAGGCACTGGGGAGGTCCCAGCTGACAGGACATGGCAGCTGTGATGCCAGCCTGCAGCAAGGGCCAGAAGGAGGATGTGGGAAATGACAGAGCTGTCAAAGTGCCCTTGGTGCCAGGAGAGGTCATGGAGCAGATCATCGTGTGTGCCACCACGTGGCACAGGCAGGACAACCAGGCGATCAGGCCCAGTCAGCATGGGGCTGTGAAGGGCAGGTCCTGCCTGACTAACCTGATCTCCTTCTGTGACAAGGTGACCTGCTTAGTGGCTGAGGGAGAAGCTGTGGATGTTGTCTGCCTGGGCTCTAGGAAGGTGTTTGACACAGTTTCCCACAGCAGCCTCCTGGGGAAGCTGGCTGCTCCTGGTGTGGGTGGGAGGACACTGCTGGGTATAAGAGTGGCTGCTGGCCAGGCCCAGGGTGGTGGGGGAGTGGAGCTGACTCCACTTGGTGGCTGGTCACAAGTGGTGGTCCCCAGGGCTCAGTGCTGGGGCCAGTTCTGTTTAGCATCTTTATCAATGATCTGGTTGAGGGTATTGATGGTCCCTCAGGTTGCAGATGACACCAAGCTGGGCAGGAGTGCTGCTCTGGGAGGGCAAAGAGCTCTGCAGTGACATCTGGCCAGGCTGGATCCATGGGCTGGGGCCAAGTGCCAGATTCTACCCTTGGAAGCTGGGGAAGGATCTGAAGAACAGGCTGGTGAGGAGCAGCTGAGGGACCTGGGGGTGTTGAGCCTGCAGAAAAGGAGGCTGAGGAGAGACCTCCTTGCTCTCTACAACTCCCTGCAAGGAGGTTGGAGCCAGGTGGGGGTTGGGCTCCTCTGCCTAGTAACAAGTGACAGGATGAGAGGGAATGGCCTCATGTGCCAGGGCAGGTTTAGGTTGGGTACAAGGATCAGTTTCTGCATGGATTGGGTTGGCAGGGTGTGGCTCAGGCTGCCCTGGGCAGTGGAGTGATCCCTGCCCTTGTGTGTGGTGCTGAGGGTCATGGTTTAGTGGTGCCCTGGCACTGCTGGGTTAATGGTTGGACTGGATGATCTTAAAGGTCTGTTCCAGCCTAAGTGACTCTGTGGTGTGCTGAGGAAGGCAGAAGGAGGGGAGTTCAGCTGTCTTATTTTTAGCCATGTCTAATACACTGTGGCAGCTGCAGTTAAGGCAAACAGTGCCACACAGCCAGAGCCACACAGCCAGTGCCACACAGCCAGTGCCACACAGCCAGAGCCACACAGCCAGTGCCACACAGCCAATGCCACACAGCCATTGCCACACAGCCAGAGCCACACAGCCATTGCCACACAGCCAGTGCCACACAGCCAGAGCCACACAGCCAATGCCACACAGCCAGTGCCACGCAGCCAGTACCACACAGACAATACCACACAGCCAGAGCCACATAGCCAGTGCCATACAGCCAGTACCATCCATTGACTCTTCTCTGGAGAGGACTTCTGGAAGTGCTCCATGCATTGCTGGCAGCCTTGGTGCTGGTAACCTCATCCCAGTGGGTTTGGTCACTTACAGGAGGGAAGTGCAGGCCTTTGGGGGAGTGCTACAGCATGGGGCTGTGGTGCTCCTCAAAGGGCTCTGTGTCTGTGTCCAGTAGAGAAACACTCAGAGGAATTCACCAGCACCCTGGGCAGGCAGAGCTCAGCTGGCCAGCTGCAGCTGCTGTGTGTGTGCCGAGATGAGGGCTGTCTGCTGTCCTGAGAGCCCTGGTGGTCTAGCTCCACACAGAGCCTGCTCTGGTGCCCTCAGTGCTGAGCCATCGTAGTAAACATTGCTCTTGGCCTCCCTTCAGCTCAGCTGCTGGCCAGGGCTGGTGGCTGTGTGGACTTGGCCATATTTGTCATGAAGCATTTGAGAGATGGCTTGAGAGAGTCTGTGGGGTTGAGTGGCAGCCCTGCAGAGCCAAGGCACTGTGGCTTGTGGGGGAACAGCTGCCCTGGCTCCTTAAAGTTGATTTGAGATGAAGTTTTCCAGGAGTCTGGAATTCTCTTTATTGTCTCTCAGGACACATCTCAGTTACCTTGGTTTATTTTCCAGTGTCCAGTTCTGGGCCACTCAGTTCAAGAGGGACCTCAGGGAACTGCTTGAGAGAGTCCAGCCCAGAGGCACAGAGCTGCTGCAGGCAGTGGAACATCTCCTGGGAGGCCAGGCTGAGGCAGCTGGGGCTTGGAGCTGGGAGCAGAGGAGCCTGAGGGCTGCCCTCATGGCTGGGGATGAAGATGTGCAGGGCTGGAGCCAGGCTCTGCCCAGGGCAGTCCAAGGACAGCACAAGGGGCACTGGGGGCAAGCTGGAGCAGAGGAAGTGCCAGGGGACCAGGAGGAGAAACTTTGTCCCTGTGAGGGTGGCAGAGCCTGGAGCAGGCTGCCCAGAGAGGTTGTGGAGTCTGCTTCTGTGGAGCCTTTGCAACCCCTGCTGGATGTGTCCCTGGGTGAGCTGCCCTGGGTGATTCTGCTCTGGCGGGGGGGTTTGGCCTGGATGATCTCCAGAGGTCCCTTCCAACCTCTAACACTCTGTGATTACCTGGGGTGATGTTCACCTTGCTCACACTTCACTACAGTCTTTGGTTTCACTGCTGTGCACCAGGTACCCTGTGTGTGGTGGGACCCAAAGCCCATAGTGCAGTCTGTGCACCTTGGAGGATATTTTGGTAATCAGACCACAGTACAGGAGGCCACAGTGCTGCTCCTCTGTTGTGTCAGTGTGCCTGTGATTTGGATGGGAAGTAGGTGAATGAGGGTGGGGGGACACTGGAACAGGCTGCCCAGGGAAGCTGTGGCTGCCCCTTCCCTGGAGGTGTTCAAGGCCAGGTTGGATGAGGCCTTGTGCAGCCTGGGCTGGTGGGAGGTGTCCCTGCCCATGGCAGGGGGTTGGAACTGAATGATCTCTAAGGTCCCTTCCAACCCAACCCATTCTGTGAATCTGTGAATGGTGGACTGAGTGCTTAGACTGTGAAACAAATGTCCATGACAGCAGAAGACCCCAGAACTGATGTCAGCAGAGGTTCCACAGATCTTGGTCAGCCTGGTTGGGAAGCCCTGTGGAGCTGGTGATGGGAACTGCTTCCTGGCAGCTTCAGGCTTTGGTGTCAGACTTGCATTTCCATCTGGCTGGAGCAGATCTGCTTCGTGCAGGGGAAATCAGGGCTGGAGCAGCCCCCAGCATGGGCTGTGGGGACTGGTCTGAAGCTAAGAATAAGGAGAAGAGGTGCAGACATCTGGAGAAGTATTATTTCAGGTCACATTATGTTGTTATGAAATAACAGCAGAGCCAGAGGAATGTGATTGGCCAAGAGGAGCTTCAAGCTGTGCGAGCGTTTCACTGAACAGAGCAGGCTGGGGCTTGCCTGCCTTATATAATGGAGGAGGAGGAGGAGGAAGGAGCTGAGCCTGGCACTGAGACAGCCCTGCTTTTCAGGTGGCTGAGGTCAGAGAGGATCCAAAATATTCCAGTGTCTTGCTGCTGCTGCTGCTGCTGCTGCTGCATCAGGACATGTTGTCAAATCATGCTGGTAATGAGCGGTGCAGGAGCGAGCACAAACCCTCCTGCCTCCTCCTCGCTCTCGCACTGTGCCCTGCCTGCAGCACTATCTGGAGCCTGCCACTGTGCCACCTGGGAAGGAAAATAGGGGGAAGCTTTTGAGCCTGGGGGGTAGCTGAGCTGCAGAACTGTGCAGTGGTGAAAAGGGTTAAAGAGGGTGTAAGAGATCTTTATGAGCTCGGGCAGGGGGGAGCTCAGCAGGAGACAGCAGGCAGTAACAAGGTTTGATGTTTAAAGGCAGATCTCCCCGATTTCAACCTACCTTTTACTAGCATGGCATCCTGGAAAGATCCCAGTCAGGTTACAAAATGCTGCAGCTGCCTGATTGCAGTTGCCTGCTACACATTCTCTGCCTGGCTTTCTCCCAGTCCGTTCTTTGTTTCAGAGGCTTTTGCTTGGGAACAGCTGAGGCTGTGCAGCAAAAGGAGCGCTCGGAGCGAGCAGCCAGCCGAAATGGTTAATGAGAAATGGAACTGCGGTGGTGCTGAGGCTGCCAGGACCCCCGTGTAGGGAAGGTTGCAGGGTGAGGGATGACTTTTGGTGAGGAGGAGGAACCAGCCCAGGCTCGCCTTGGCGGAGGCTGCGTTTCCCAACCTGGCTGCGCTGTCTGCCCGCACGGGAGGAAGAGCTGGGGAGGAGGAAGGGTTGGAGAGCGACAGGAACATGCTGAGCGGCCATGCCAAGAGCCCAGGGACATTTCAGCTGCATGATTATAGAGGTGCTTTGATCTGCAGTGAATAACCCGATAATGCTTAAATTATGAATTCCTCTGCTTTGTCTGGGAAGCTGGATTAGGGAGGCTTTGTTGGAGCAGCGATTACCGAGCGGCTTTTCCCTCGGCAAGGGCTGCTGGAGCTTACAGCCTGGTGCTGCGGCCGTGCTGTGCCTGCTGGAGGGGCACAGTGACATAACAGCTCTCACACGGCCTCGTCTCCGCTGCTCCGAAAAAGCAGCCTCTGGATGTGGAGCTAATGATTAACGGCTCGGAGGGGAAGAGGCACTGCGCAGCCTGGCTCTGGCTGGGGTCTGCGTAGCGGGAGCTGAGGAGGAGCTCTTTGTTTCCCGTCAGCGGTTGTGAAATGAGGCCCTTCTTGGAAAAGGCTGAGGCCAGGTAGAGCCCCTGCGAGGCAGGGCTGGAGAGGAGCTGCACTGCACTGCCAACGCTTCCAAAGGTCTCGGCGATGCCTCCCCTTGTCCTTTGTCCTCTCTTCCCAGCCCTCAGCTTCTGCACAAAGGTTGCTCCGCGGAGTGCGTTCGCCTCCATCTTGCCTCGCTGTGCGATCCCAAGCGCGGCGCTATCCCGGCGCTATCCTGGCGCTATCCCGGCGCTATCCCGGCGCTGTCCCGGCGCTGTTCCGGCGCTATCCCGCCTCTCCTCCCCCGGCCCTTCAGAAGGGAGCCAGTTGTTGGTTGTTTTTTTTCAATCTTGTAAGGTATTCTGCTGCAGCGAAGCTGGCTGCTGATGCAGTACTGCAGATCTCCCCTCGCTGCGGTCCTCCTCCTCCTCCTCCCGGCAGCATCTGCCAAGTCGGGAGCAGCTCGGAGAGATGCCAACGGGTGGGGCTGGGCCGGCTCACCAGACAGAGGAATCTGCACTGTGGGGGAGAGGGGCTCTGTGTAACCACAGCACCGCACTGGGGCAAGGAAAATGCAAGCCTTCCTCTCGCAGCAGCTGGCCCTCAATGCTCACAGCCTTCTCCTCATCGGTTTCCTTTCATCCTCCTCGTTCTGTTCCCTTTCATCCCCCTCTTTCTGTTTCCTTTCTCCTCCCCCCTGTCTGCCTCCTGTGCTTGCAGCAAAGAGGATTGTCACAGATGATCCTCGGGGCTCCTCAAGGGGACAGAGCAGGACACCAAAGCATGGCAGAGGTTTATGGATCTGGATGGTGCTGTCTGCAAGCAGGGTGATTTAGGACTGTGGCTGTGGTGGGATACAGTGGGATCTTCCCCCATCCATTTCTAATTTAGGGGGAAAAAAGGAACTAATGTTTGAATTCATGACAGCTCATCTCCACTGTGCCCAGTGTGACAGTTCAGCTCTGGCTGCAGGAGCTCTGTGCATCTGCTGGGTGACTTTGTTGGTACCCAAGGAATGCAGTGTCAATATTCTGTACCTTCTGGGCTTCCTGGGCAGTGTTAGCTCCAATATTTGAACACTTTGACACATTCTGGATCTTCTGTAGAGAGAGAAAAATAATTGAGGTCCATGAGTATGTTCCACTAACACCTACCTACGTGTGAAGAGCTCAGAACTAGGCAATAAAAGACTTGTAAGGGTGGTGAGAGGGGACCCCCTCACAGCCTATCTTCATACAACACAGGCTGTGATGGCTTCAGTCAGAAGGTCAGCTGGGATGTTAGGGGTTTGGAGTAGTGCTAAGATGCACTTAATTCCCTCCCCCCCTAAAGACTGCAGACAAAGTACAGGCTGGTGTTGGCAGAAACAATGTGTAAACAGTGAGCGAAAGGCCAGGCTCTGCTCTAAGCTGCCTCTGCTGTAACTCTGTGCTTGAGAAGCAGAGCTCAGTGGATGTGAGAGTTGGAGTGCTCTGGCCTGTCACAGCTTCTCTTTGTTGTCTGTAGGGAACTGAAACTTGTGCTAGAGGGGGATGCTAATGAGGATATCTAATTATTTACCATAGTCTTTGGAATGTTCATCCATGACATGAACTTTTTTTTCTCTTTCAAATAGGCTCTTCCCTCTTTCCCTTCCCCCCTCTCCCTTTCCTCTTTCTGCTCTCTTTATATCTGCCACATCCAATTAGGCCATTTTTTCCCTCACACCAGTTTCATTAACCATACCCTTGACTTCTCAGCTCTTTCTCCATCTTGCCTTCAAGGCCAGGTAACCATAGCTTCAGGAGAGCACAAACTTCAAGCAGCATCTTTCCTGCAGTGCCTTTCGTCATCGTTTGCTCCTTGGCAACTTTTAATTAGAACAACAACCAAAAAAAAAACCCAAAACCCAAACCAGTTTGGGTTAGGAAACTCTGGAGGATTAACACCCCCTTTGTGGTGCTTTGTGATGTGAAAGATGCTTTGCAAGATACTCCTTAAAGGACAGGGCAGTGTGTTGGGTGGGGTATGAAGCAGAGCGAAATGAGATCTCAGTCCAAAGCAGCTCATGGACAAAGTGTAGTAGGTCAGGGCGGAGTGAGCAGGTTTTCAGGTGGTGTTCAAGGATTAGTCATCCAGTAGTGATGAAATGTTGAGGAGTCTGAAAAGCAGAGTCAGGTGTGGGTTCTAACAGTGTTTGCTCTGCAGCTAGGCAGTCCTGGTGCCATTCTCCGGTGTGTACAGCTGGAAACAGCTTCTCGTGTTGAAGGTCTCCCTGCATCTGCTCTGTGCTGTGCTGCCTGTGTCGCTTTGCAATCCTCCTTCATGAGTTAACAAATACTTCCTGAGCAGTGCTGGGGTTTGGGGTTTTATTACTATTTGTGCTGGGGTTTTGCCTCTTTTTCTCACGGATTAGTGCTCAAAATCTTCCTGGCTGGGAGCAGCCAGCGCCCAAAACGCAGCTCTTGGTGGTTTTCAACCAGTGCAGTGTTCACACTTCCCGTTTTGTCCTTTCTGCTGCCAGCTGATGCAGGTTATTTAAAACCATTTTCCCACCCTGTTTTCTTGGGTGCACAAACATGCTTGTTTGTATTTATTTCTCCTTTTCTTAAACGCAGACGTTGACTCCTCCCTAAGTGACTGTGTTGCAATTATTTAACATACATTAAGCAGGGTGGTGTCACATTCCCCTGGGCTGTCCTCAGCCTGCCGGTGGCGGGGCGGGGGTGTGAAGCTAAGCTGCAGAATCCCGCGGCAGGGGCGTGAAATCGAACCCCTGAATCTCACAGCAGGGGATGGGAAATCGAACCCCAGCAGCACCCCGTGCTCAGCCACAGCTCTTGAAGCATCCTGCAAGGCTGGTGTGAATAAATGGGCTCGGGAGCAAGGATCAGAGCGCTCCTCAGCACGGTCTGACTCTTGTTTGAGTGCTGAATGGATTAAATATAGATCAGAGTAGTGGAATTGCTGTGTCAAGGTCATTATTGGGGTTTTATTTCCCCTGAAAAAGGAACGGTGGGGATGTCTTTATTTTTACTTGTTGTGACACAGTTTTGGTTTAATTATGTCTTGCTCATCAGATGAAAAAACGAGAGGGGCTGCTCTCATTGTGAATACCTTTCTCTTTCTTTGGCTGCCGTGGCTCTGTTGGTACAGAAAGGGCAATCTCGTGGCAAGCAAACCAAAAGAGAGGAGTTTTACCGGGAATGAGGGGAAGTTTAAATGGCCTTTTTATTCCCCCCCTCCTCCTTTGGTTTTGTTTTGAAATGACATCTTCCAACCTCAGAGACTGATCTTCCTGCAGCGTGGGGAGGTCGAGGTGTTGACTTTGTGACATGTATGAATAAAAATGAAATAAATGGGGGAGGGGGGGAGGGGAAGAAATGAAATAATGAAATGAAATAATGAAATAATGAAAATAAGGACATGAAACGAGGAAGTAAAATAATAAGATGAAGTAATGAAATTAATCATGAAATAAATAATGAAATAATGACACAACATGAATTGAATTGGAATGGGATGGAATGGGATGGGATGGAATGGGATGGGATGGAATGGGATGAATTGGAATGGAATGGAATTGAATTGAATTGGAATGGAATGGGATGGGATGGAATGGAATGGTATGGAATGGGATGGGATGGAATGGGATGGGATGGAATGGGATGGGATGAAATGGAATGAATTGGAATGGAATGGAATTGAATTGAAATGGAATGGGGATGGGATGCAATGGGATGGGATGGAATGGAATGAATTGGAATGGAATGGAATGGAATTGAACTGAACTGAACTGAATTGAATTGAATTGAATCGAATCGAATCGAATCGAATCGAATCGAATCGAATTGAATTGAATTGAATTGAATTGAATTGAATTGAATTGGAATGGAATGGGATGGAATGGAATCAAATGGAATGGAATCAAATGGAATGAATTGGAATGGAATGGGATGGAATGAATGGGATGGAATGGGATGGAATGAATGGGATGGAATGGAATGAATTGGAATGGAATGGAATGGGATGGAATGAATGGGATGGGATGGAATGAATTGGAATGGAATGGAAGGAAATGGAAGGAAATGGAGGTCTTTTCCCAGCAGCACTAACATCCCTGCTCTGCTTTGCTCTCCCTGCAGATATGGACGTGTGGAAAGCGTCAAAATCCTCCCCAAGAGGGGGTCGGAGGGCGGCGTGGCAGCGTTTGTGGATTTCGTGGACATCAAAAGTGCGCAGAAAGCTCACAACTCTGTCAACAAAATGGGAGATAGAGACCTACGGACGGATTATAATGAGCCAGGAACCATTCCCAGTGCTGCTCGGGGATTGGATGATACAGTTTCCATAGCATCTCGTAGTAGAGAGGTTTCTGGGTTCAGAGGAGGTGGTGGGGGGCCCACTTACGGCCCCCCACCATCGCTTCATGCACGGGAAGGACGTTATGAGCGGAGACTTGATGGGTAAGTTCCAAGGTTTCTCTAGGCAGGTATTTTGTATTTGATATGGTGAGAAACACAAACTCCTCTCTAGGGCCCCCAGATGGATTTAAAATTTTGGGAATTATCTATGTTTCCTATTTTGGGTTGGAAACGGAAGTGATTTCTATCCCAGTGGCTGGTACCTTGTGGATCCATAGAGGATGTGTTCTGCAGCTGGTTGGATATCTACACTTGAAATAAGGTGGTTTTAAGATGGAAGATTTCCTTTGGCCAGCATCGAGATTGGAGTTACTCTGTTCTAGAAGTAACGGTTCCATTTCTTGGATAATATTAAGGCCTTGCTCGGATGTATCCCTGCTGCCAGATGGAGCTATCTTACTCTACAACATGTGGTGAAGCTCTCTGTGGAGTATCTTCGGAATACTAGAACCTAGAATGCTGTGAAAGCTTGCTGCCTTAGCTCTCACTGCTCCCTGTACGCAGTTGGTATGTTAATTGGATTGTCAGCAAAAAAATTTCTAGTAGACTTTTAATGATGCAGCCCCTTGGATTCTACAGACACCACTTAGCCCTGGAGATAACGCTTGGATGGAGAAGACCGAAGGCAGCATGTGATGGTTCCATTTTGGATCTACATCATTTCCAAGCTGATTGGGATTTATTCTTTCTGATGGTATTGGCAAAAAAAAAAACCCAAAAAGAGCCGATGGACACTTACTAAATTTTGGAAATTATAGCCTTTTGTTTCCTTTCGTTCCCTTTGTTTTGCCGTTTGCTTTCCGTTTTTTTTGTCGTTGCTCTTTTAATGCCGGGATCAGAACTCCTGCCTTGAATTTGTTGGATGGTATACAGTCAAGACGCCAGTAGCCATGGGGAGTGGATTACTATCTCTAGCCTCTTAAAAACCAAACCAAACCATAAAAGCTCTTCGCTGCTCCACACTAAAGCGTTAGCTTTGGCTAAGGACGTGGTGCGTAACGACACCAGTTCGTGGATAACGCCAGCGAACAGTGCCGGGGGCTGGATGCTTACAAAGGCGGCTAGAGGATGCCTGCTGGCCGGCAGCGATCAGAGCCCTCCTGCCCTGCCCTGCCCTGCCCTGCCCTGCCCTGCCTTGCCCTGGGTCACCTGCTGCCAGCTGCTCCATTCAGACGTAGGGCTGGAGATTAAAAGTAACGGATCTGTCGCAAGAACGAAGTCCTGGGGGTTTCAGAGTTACGCTTTTCAGTCTTGGGACTGCTTCCTTCCAGTGGAATTTTGAATAATCTTCTTCTTTTTTTCTTGGTTTTTTTTTTTAATTTTTCCTTTTTTTGAAACATTTTTCAACATTTTTGAGATCTATTTTTTTCTTTTTAAAATATTTTTGATCTTCTCACTCAGATTTTTTCACATTTTTTCCTTCTTCTTTTTTCCTTTTTTTTTTTTGCTTTTTTTTCCACTTTTTTTTGGTTGCTTTTTTTCTCTTTTTTTTTTTTTTTTTTTTTCTTGTTGGTTCATCTAAAAATATCATTTGACACCCTTTGCCCATTAAGAAGGTGGATTACCCCTGTAAGAGGGGCCAAAATTGGGGAAGTTATGTTCACAATTCTCTCCCTAGATTTAATTGGGAATATAGGTCGTGTTTCCACACTTGGAAAAGGTTGGTATGTCCTGCCCTGTGTATATTAGCCCCTCTCCTAACCCGAGTCAACCCTTCTCTTTCCACTAACTCCAGTAGTCCTTTAGTACTAATAGATAAATCCAACAACAACAAAAAAAAAAGCACTGTAGCCCTTAGATTTTCAGCTCTGCTAGCTCCTCTGTCTGTCTTCTGTGTCCTTCTCACGGATGAGGACTTTGTTCTTTTATGTCAGCTATATAGCAGTAACCCTCTAGAAAATACTGCTTGTTCTCTTCCCTCATTAAATCAGCTCTCACTGATTAACACTTTTTGTAGGATGCTAAATGCAATCGTTTATGAAATTGTTGATCTTGGTCCTTCAAAAGGGGGGGAAAAAAAATAATGAAAGAAAGAGAGAGAGAGAGAGAGAGAGAGAGAGAGAGATGTTTCTGTGCCAGGTCCTGAAATAGCTTTCAAAACACCATTGTTGCGAGAGAGAAATAATGAACAGAGAAAGGCAACAATGAATTCTGAGCAGATAGAGAAGTTAATGACATTCTGTGGCGCTGCTGAGGTGGTTTCTTATATGTAATTTGAGGGGGGGGTGGTGAAAAAAAGCAGGTGAAACAGGAGCTAGCTCTTGTAGAAAGCTTGAAAATGAGCTATCATTTAAGAGCAGAGGATGCATCTATTTCAAGGGTTGTGGATCGAGTGATTCATTGCGGAGGGAAGGGAAGGAAATTCCTGAGATGCTAATCGAGGGGGGGAAAAAAAAACCAGAAAAGATTCAGAAATCTCATTTTGGGTTTATAAAGAGACCTGAGATACTTCTGCCATTTGAAATAGAAACCAGCCCTGTGATGCAGCAGAGGAGGAGGAAGTGCAAGGCAGAATTGGGTTATTAGGATTCAGGGGATTGAAGTGACTAATAATTGATTCTGAGGGAAGAATCCGAGAGAGAAGGCTGAAAGAAGAAAGGTTGAAATGTCCTTCATAAGCTGGATAATTACATTTTGAAATTAACTTTGGCTACCCTGACACAGTTAGAATTTTGCCAGGGTTTTTTTTTTTTTGTTAACCATTCAGTAGGATCCTTCCTTCCCCAGCTGCCATTTTGCAGAGAGAACCCAGACAGGTACCGAGCTGGTACGGGTCTGAATTAAAGCATGAAACGGTTTCCGATGGTCTCTTAGCTTCATCTGCCAGTTCTGCTGTCTCTTTATTTGAGAGATGGAACTGACTTCCTCGGGGCACAGAGCCTGTCTTAACTGACATCCAAAATATTTGAAGGACTGGAAGGAAATGGACCTTAGCTACTTGAAAGGGAAGACTGAGATTCTGTAGAGAGTGAAATTCAGAGATTGCAGAGAGCAGAGCAGCTGAGAAATTCCGTTTATGCTCCTTGTGTAGGGTCTTAGTGTCTCTTGGGGGGCTGCGCTCTTGCAGCTTAACCATCCTGACCTGAGTAAGCAAAATGTTCCTTTAGTGGTGAGAACTGAGCCTAGCAGCCTGCTGACAGCCAAATTCCCTCTAAGAGGGTGAAATATTTTAGAACAGCAACGAGAAGCCCCCTCAATTTCTGGGTCTATCTCTCGTGGGTTCTGCTACCCCTTTTGAAAGCAGCTTCTTACCTCTGGGTCATGCTTTGCACGGAGGCTTTCATGGCTTCAGCCCCCATTGGCGGTGCCATTTTTGCCGAAGGATAATCGGAGGAGCTTCACCGATTACCAAACCCCTGGGAAGAAAGAAAGATCAAACAATAAACTGTGAAGCTCTTAAGCAAAAATGGAGGCATAAAAAAAAAACCAAACCAAACCAAACCAAAACCCAACACCCAAAAACCCCAACAAATTAATTACGATGTCTGTGAATACAAAGTTTTTGGTCTTGCTTACTGAATTGAAATGAAACACAAAAAAGCAAAACCCCCCCAAACACAACTCAGATGAGGATTCTGCACTGGAAAGCAGTTTCATATAAATATCTATATATCTATATCTATATTTTCTTTTCCTGTGCAGGCAAGATGCTGGTCATGAAAGCCTGATATTGTGATGAGAAACCCCCCCCCCAAAAAAAAAAAACCCATAGATTGCTCAGCTTTCTTGTACACCAATATAACTCTGGAGTCGAGTAACCTGTTTTTAAGTGTCAGTGTTGGCTTGATCAGGTCGTTGCTGTTTAGTGGAGAAGCGGTGGCAAGGAGGAGTTCGGTGCTGACGTGAATGTTTTGCATGAGTTTGTTTGGTTGTGTTTTTTTTTGGGGGGGGGTGGGGGGTGGGGTTATTTTTTCGTTTGGGGTTTGTTTCTCTTTTGGGGTTTCTTTCTTTTTTTGGGCTTCCAGTCGCGCTTGCCCCGTTCTGATGCCGTGTTTTTCCCCCCTTCCCACATGCAGGGCTTCAGATAACAGGGAGCGTGCTTATGAACATAGTGCCTATGGACACCATGAGCGGGGGACGGGAGGATTTGATCGGACGAGACATTACGATCAGGATTACTATAGAGACCCTCGAGAGCGGACCTTACAACATGGGCTCTATTACACTTCTCGGAGCCGAAGTCCAAACCGTTTTGATGCTCATGACCCCCGTTACGAACCTAGGGCCCGGGAGCAGTTTACATTGCCCAGCGTGGTACACAGGGATATCTACAGGGATGAGATTACACGGGAGGTACGAGGCAGAAGGCCGGAGAGGAATTACCAGCACAGCAGGAGTCGGTCGCCGCATTCGTCCCAGTCCAGGACCCAGTCCCCGCAGCGGTTGGCCAGCCAGGCGTCCAGGCCCACCCGCTCCCCCAGCGGCAGCGGGTCCCGGAGCAGATCTTCCAGCAGTGACTCCATCAGCAGCAGCAGCAGTACCAGCAGTGACAGGTAAGGCCTCTGTGAATCCTCGCCTGACCCGGAGCCACCGCGCGGAGCGGGCTTTGGGAGTTGTTTCCTGAGGCACGGCGAGGAGCTGGGAGCCTGGGCTGTGGAAGTGCAGGGCGCTTGGTAACTGAGTCGTCGGTGTAGCAGAGTGCTGTGAAATGTGGAGAGTCTGAGTTGGCACAAGATGGATCGGAGGTGAACGTTGGTGCTGTTGTTCTTTACTCCCTGTGGTGGATCTGGGCAGTGTTCTGTCGGGCTGGGCAAAGCAGGATGAACAGCCACGAGGTCTCGTTGCACCCCAGCTGCCACCCATGTGCATGGGGCATGGGGCAACTCTATTTGCTCAAGTGAGGGAATGAGAGTAGATTTTAAGGTCAACTGCTATCTACAGGACACACTCAGATACTTTGGGAGTGACGAGTGGTCCTGTTCCATTTCCTCTCATTCCCCATCAGCACTAACATTTAAAGGGTTGCCGTGTTGCCTTGCCAATTTTTTTCCCCCTGTTGCCTTGCAGCAGAAATGGTAAACTTGGGAGCATTTCCTGGGGAGGTGCCCATGGTCCTGGGTCCTGAATGGCCACAGGCTTTAGAAACTACAGACAGGGGGAAAAAAATCCAGAAGGTTCAAGCTGGTTGCTGGGTTTCTTCTGATTGCCTGAAAATTCATGTTGAAAGGATTGCATTTGGCTTTTCATGAGTAAATTCATGTGGGAACCAAGAAACAGAGGTGAAGAGCTCTGGTCTTCAGCAGGCTCTGCAGAGCTGGAGACATTCCCAAGATTTAAAGTGTTCCTTGAGTAAAGAGGTGCAATAAATAGTGCTCAGTTCTGACTGTGAGTGGAGTCCTACCACTGGTGATCTCTGATCGAGGTGATGGTTGATTGCTCTCGTGAAATCTTCCCTGAGTGCACGTTGGACCTTCTGGAAAGGTCAGGTGGGATAACACTGGGTGCATGTGCAGAAGGGAAGATGAGGAAATCAGTTTCTCCTCTTCTGAGTTCCCCACCCCTCCATGTCTGAAGAACTGTGGAAAGATTTATTTGCTGCTTCTAATTATTGTTTTCTCCTCCTGGGTTTAGAAATCCAGGTCCAGTCTTGACTGGTGGAGAGAGAGAGAGAGAGAGAGGCACCTCTAGAGTATCAGAGATGATTTTCAGGTTCTTTAAAGGGTTGTTTATTTATTCCTAACACCTCTTTCTCAATGAGATCTTCACACTTAGATAATGACAACCCTTTGTCAGAGATTTTCACACTTATTACAGCTTTGAAAAAAAAAGGGGTGAGCTTTCCAAAGGTCTCCAAAAAAGAAACCAACTCCCAGCAACACCAAACCAAGAAACCCTAGAGAAGAGGAGCGGAAAAAGAGGCTTCCTTACATTTGAGGTTTGAAAAAGGAAAAATCCCCAAACCAGACTGAAGTGCTCTTGTGGTGCTCCTTTGCTCGTTGCAGAATGGCCAGGAGGCAGGCCAAGAAAGTCGTAATCTGTAGAAAATGTCATTGTGGGGCTGTGGAGACAGGATGAAACACTGCTGTGCATCTGAGAGGGCTGAGCCTGATCCCAGGGGAGCAGAGCTCGGGGATGGAATCAGGAGATAAGCAGCCGCTGCGTTTTCTTGGCAGTTTCCAGTTGTAGTAATGGAAAAGAAGCAGACGATGCTCTGAGAGCAGGGGAAAAGAAGCCCTGCAATGTGGAGTTATGAATGCAGCAAACTGGAGTGCAGGAGAGCGAGGGATGGAATCTGGTGGGGAGAGTGTATTGCGTTTGGAAGGATCAGGAAGGAGTTTCACGTGTTTCGAGGTGATGAATTAGGTCTTGACAAACATGTAGCTGTGTCTTTTACTCGGGAAAGCAAAACCCCACCTGGCCTTGAAGCCTTCTAAAGCACAAGTGGAATTTCTGTTCAGTTTTTGTCACAGAGCAGGCAGAAA
Source organism: Melanerpes formicivorus (assembly GCF_026170545.1). Classification (NCBI taxonomy): domain Eukaryota; kingdom Metazoa; phylum Chordata; class Aves; order Piciformes; family Picidae; genus Melanerpes; species Melanerpes formicivorus. The sequence continues at coordinate 1,684,728 of NW_027142419.1, read as the reverse complement.
TTTATTTGCATCCCCATGCTCTGGGTAATAAATTCTGGGTCATTCCTGGCTTGGTTTAGCAAATTACTCATTCCTGTAGTGGGATTGGAACAGCTAAGGACAGGTTGTTACTGACTGAAGGATTCCTTGCGGTCTCCATGGCATTTTTCAGGGGATTTTAGCAAACTTGAAATCCTAAGTGGAAATGGCCAATATTGTGATGCTGTGAAATTAATGAAGGTCTTTGTGACACTGAATTCTTCAGCAGTTGTATGTTTTGGAGAACTCTGTCACTCCAGGCTTGTTCTGCTTGTCTCAGCTTGGCAGGGTGGAAAAGGCAGAACCAAGTTGTGTTCACTGAGAGATGCTCCTGTGAGTGTTCGGGGACGAATGCTGGAGCCTTGGGGAAGTCACAGCTGTGAAAGTTTTGTGCATGTCCTTCAGGTGAAAAATGCCCAGAAAGGTGGTGAAGTTTGGGCTTTGTTCCTGGTGGTCTTCAGAGGTGTGTGAAGTAAATGTGACATTTGTTAAATGGAGGTGATGTTCTCGGGCAGTAATGCGAGGAAAGATGCTCTGCAGATTGCTTCCAGAACATGAAAAAAGTCCTTTGTTTGGAATTTGTTGCATTGGATCTCGGCTAAGATATGCTTTAAAGGTGTCTTTGAAGGCCTGCACAGGCAGGGGATTTGTAGTGGGAGCTGCACAGCAGTAATTGAGAAGATAAGACCAAAAAGCACAGGGTGAAAACAAGCCCTGTTCTGCGGAGCAGGCTGTTCCTGGCGGTGTTCGGCCTCGCAGGAGCTGCCCCTGGGCTGCAGTGGGGGAGCTGCTGGCTGGGAGTGCTTTGGTGGGAGCTGCGTCCTCAGATGGTGAGGAGCTGAGCAGGACTTGGTGGATTTGAGGCCTTTGCATGTCTTAACGTGAGGTTGGCTCATTCCCCACCTACCTCATGGAAAAGGGTCACTGGGGTTGTTGTATCACCTTGAAAGCATAAAGAACCTCACAAATGATACTTGGGTTTAGCAGCTGCAGCAGCAGCAGCTTTGTTTTCTCTGTTCTGTTGACTCAAACGTGTACCACAAATGATACATTAGCAAACATACTTTCTGTACTGTGTCATGGAAGAAGCTGAATGCTCCTAGAAGCTGTGTGATCCTACAGGAAGCAAACCAGATTTTGTTTATGCCCTTCCCTACCTCCTGGAAACTTTAAAACAAAAAAGGCAACCACCCTTATTTTCTTTTTGGTAGCAGAGGATCTTTTCTGGGCTGCTTGTGGAGGTGTTGTGCTTCTCAGCTCAGTTTGGTGATGTCAAAAGGCCTGGCGTGGTCCTCAGCATTCCATGTGTTAGTGATTAGTTTTAAAGCCTTGCTGCAGCCACGTCCTGAACCGCATGGCACCGAGCAGCGGGGACCTTGTGCTCTTAAAACCGGGCACGTGGCAGAAGTAGCCTGTTGAGATGGGATTGAAAGTTGTTTACAGAATCTTGCTCGCAGTGTTTGATGTCCAGAATATGAAAGTGTGAACCTTGTGTGTGTGTAAATTTACAGAGGAGTGACCTCAGAGTTCCTTCTGCCGCCTTCTCTAATTTAGAGAGTGCTTTCTCGGTTGTCTGATGCTGGAGGATTTACTAGAGGAAGACTTTCTTCTGACTTGTCATGTAAAAGAGAACTGAAATCTTCAGCCTGAGACCTGAAGCGACTTCATTTTCCAGCAGGCTTTAAGGGTGCCTCATCGTTGCTGTGGTGTGGAATTAAAGTGATGGAAAGAAGTTTGTCTGAAAAGGGACTTTAGGCGAGCTGTGACAGTTGTCCTGGGAGGGCTTAATGACAAGCGAGCAAGGCTTTGATAAAGTAATTAAGAGACTGGGTTTCATTTCAGATGGCTCTGTGATGAAATTCTGGAGCAGCGAGTTGCAGTTGGAAGGGAACACCTCTGTGTTAATTTCTGTGTCTTAATATTGAAATAAACTGATGAAAAGCACTGCCAAGAGAATTTTAATCATGGGAAAAAACCAAACCACCAGGCTCCCTGCAACCTCGGGTGGAAGGCTGCAGTGTGTTTTGTTCTGCCGGGGACTTTCTTAGCCTTGTTTAAACAACCGAAGTGAAAGTAGAAACAAGTGAATGTCATTTCGTTTCATTACATAACACAGACCCTTCCCCCCCTACCATTGTCTTCCTCTCGTCTTTCCCGCTCGGTTTTGTCTGCCAGCAAGCAATGAATCACTTAGAACGGGAGGCAGGGCTTTTGAGCGGTCTGAGAGGTGCCTCTGCTGGGGACAGCTGAAAAATCAGCAAGAAGGAGGTTAAATGTAGCAGTCCTGGCTTGTATTATTTAACAGCCGGGGAGACGGCCCTTGCTGGTGTTAAATGATTCCCCATCAATTTCACACCCTAGAGATCACCTGGAGGTTTTTTACTATTACAAGAGGGATGTGGAGGTGCTGGAAGGTGTCCAGAGAAGGGCCACAAGGATGATCAGAGGGCTGGAGCTGCTTTGCTGTGAGGACAGACTGAAGGAGTTGGGGCTGTTCAGTCTGGAGAAGAGAAGGCTCTGAGGTGACCTCATTGTGGCCTTCCAGGATCTGAAGGGGCCCTACAGGAAGGCTGGGGAAGGACTTCTCAGGATCTCAGGTAGTGATAGGACTAGGGGGAATGGAATGAAGCTGGAGGTGGGGAGATTCAGGTTAGATGTGAGGAGGAAGTTCTTCACCATGAGAGTGGTGAAACCCTGGAATAGGTTGTCCAGGGAGGTGGTCGAGGCCCCAGCCCTGGAGGTGTTTAAGGCCAGGCTGGCTGAGGCTCTGGGCAGCCTGATCTAGTGTGAGGTGTCCCTGCCCATGGCAGGGAGGTTGGAACTAGATGATCCTTGTGGTCCCTTCCAACCCTGACTGATACTGTGATACTATGATCCTCTGGTAGGATGACAGGGTCAGCATGCTCCTGGTTGTGCGGTAAGAAAGATTTAAGAAAGAATATAATAAAATTGAACCCAGCATAAACCAGGAATGGATTAGCACCAGGGCAACAGTAAACCCTCCAAGAGTCAGGCGAACCACCTCCTCTTACCTTTTGTTCCCATGTGGCTCTGAGCAACCCGATGCAGCGTGAAGCGTCCCTGCCCGTGGCAGGCGGGGGGGGGGGGGTTGGAACCGGCTGATGCTCGAGGTCCCTTCCAACCCTGACGATTCTGTGATCCAAGGCTGTGTGCTGCTTTGATGTTTCTATCTGTGCAGGGAAATGTAAATTAGGGACAGGAAAATTTTAAAAGGGGGGGGGGGGAACCCAACAAAAAATCCACCTCAGATATTCTCAGGTTTTTGTTACCAACTGTCGAGGGTTTTCACTTTGTTCTCTCTCGTGTTTCTGCTCCTGTCAGCCTGTGCTGCTGCTTCTCATCTAAATATAACCTACACCATCCTCTTCGACGTGGGTTTTAGGATTTTTTTTCACCCTTGGGAGTGTATCGAGTTTCTTGAAATTGAACACAGGCAGGCATGTTTTTTTTTCCAGAGAGCTTTGAAGAGAGGAGAGGCGATTATTTTTTTTCCTCTTGCGTGTGTGTGTGTGCAGAACAGATTAAAATACAGAGAGCAAACCTTCATTTTATACCTTCTCAGAATAGTATCATAGAATCAGTCAGGGTTGGAAGGGACCACAAGGCTCAGCCAGTTCCAACCCCCCTGCCATGGGCAGGGACACCCCACACTAGAGCAGCCTGGCCACAGCCTCATCCAGCCTGGCTGCAAACACCTCCAGGGCTGGGGCCTCAACCACCTCCCTGCACAACCCAGTCCAGGGCTTCACCACTCTCATGGGGAAGAACTTCCTCCTCCCCTCCAGCCTCAATCTCCCCACCTCCAGCTTCATTCCATTCCCCCTAGTCCTAGCACTGCCTGAGATCCTGAGCAGTCCCTCCCCAGCCTTCCTGGAGCCCCCTTCAGATCCTGGAAGGCCACAATGAGGTCACCTCAGAGCCTTCTCTTCTCCAGACTGAACAGCCCCAACTCCTTCAGTCTGTGCTCACAGCAGAGCAGCTCCAGCCCTCTGCTCATCCTCCTGGCCCTGCTCTGGACACCTTCCAGCACCTCCACATCCCTCTTGCCATAGGGGCTCCAGAACTGGAGGCAGGACTCCAGGTGGGGTCTCCCCAGAGCTGAGCAGAGGGGGAGAATCACCTCCCTTGCCCTGCTGGCCACACTTCTCCTGCTGCAGCCCAGGCTCTGCTTGGCTTTCTGGGCTGCAAGTGCACACTGAGAGCTCCTGGGGAGCTTCTTGTCCACCAGCAATGGGAAGAGACGACCTGCCCACACACACAGACACACGCACGCGCGCGCACACACACACTCACACGCACACACTCGTGTTTAGGCAGAAACGGAGCCTTCTGGAGGGTTAAAAAGAATAAAAGAGAGAAGGAAAGCCAATGTGTGGCTCCGGGATCTCGGCCCTCCTGGCAGCTGGCGAGCAAACGCTGTCTGCGTCCCCCGGGGCCGGGCAGCAGCGGCAGCCGCCGGTGCCCTTCAGCCCGGCGGGAGGCCAGGCCAGGCCGCGCTCTCCGCCCGGGCCCCGCCGCCGCCGCCGCCGAGCTGCTGACAGAGCGGCTGCGGGGAGGCCGCCGGCTCGCATTACCTCATCTGTATACTCTAGAGTAAGCGATTAAAAATGTGCCTTGCATAAGAGATTTTTATCTCGCCCTGAAAATCCGCCGCTTTAGGTCGCCTCTGCTGGCGGCGGCGGCAGCGCGGCCCGGCCCGGCGGCTGCCATGGCGGCTGGCTCGGGGCCGCCTCAGCCCCGCTGTGAGAGAGGGAAGGACGGACGGACGGGTCCCTCGCCTTTGTGAGCCGGGAGCTGGGAGGCCCCGGCCGGGTGTGTGTAAGGGAAAGGCGGCTGGTTCGGTTCCTCGCCTTGGTGCCTGTGTTGGGGGTGCAGATCCCCTCCTCCCCCCCCTCCCGGCTCGGTGTGAGGGCGAGGGGCGGGCCGGCTGCTCGCCGCGGAGCGCTCTCCCTCGGGGTGCGTACGGGACAAGCGGGCGGGCGCGCGCCTCGCCGCCCGCGCGGACAGCACCGCGCGGACAGCACCGCGCGGACAGCACCGCGCGGACAGCACCGCGCGGACAGCACCGCGCGGACAGCACCGCGCGGACAGCACCGCGCGGACAGCACCGCGCGCAGCCCCCGGCCGGCAGCCGCCCGAGCCGGCAGAGGGGAGGGCGGGTTGTTTGTGCCTGAGAACCGGTCTGAACCGGCGGGAACCGGCCGGGCCCGCCGCCGCCGCGCCGCCCTCAGGGCGGGGCCACCCCGGCGGGTAAAAATACCTCCGCTTTCTACCAGGGGGGGGAAAAAAAAAATCCCTGGGTTTTTAAAATAACCTCCGGCGGCAGGCAGCGCCGGGGCCGCGTGCGCGCGGGGTGAGTGCTGCTTGCTCACAGCGCGCGGGGAAGCGCCAGGGCGCAGCGCGCAGGGAGGGAGGGAGGCACGCGGGCTCCCCCCCGCGCGGTGCGGGGCCGCAGCTCCTATCGCAAACCTCCTCTCAGCGCCCAGCGCTCTGCCCGCGCCAGACAGCAGCAGCTGCTGACCCGGGGGAGGAATGAAGTTCAGTAAGAGCAAGGGCAGGGTCCTGCAGCTGGCTGGAGGCAATCCCAGGCACAAATGCAGGCTGGGCAGGGACTGGCTGGAAAGCAGCCCTGAGGAGAGAGCCTTGGGGGTGCTGGGGGAGGAGAAGCTCCCCAGGAGCTCTCAGTGTGCACTTGCAGCCCAGAAAGCCAAGCAGAGCCTGGGCTGCAGCAGGAGAAGTGTGGCCAGCAGGGCAAGGGAGGTGATTCTCCCCCTCTGCTCAGCTCTGGGGAGACCCCACCTGGAGTCCTGCCTCCAGTTCTGGAGCCCCTATGGCAAGAGGGATCTGGAGGGGCTGGAAGGTGTCCAGAGCAGGGCCAGGAGGATGAGCAGAGGGCTGGAGCTGCTCTGCTGTGAGCACAGACTGAAGGAGTTGGGGCTGTTCAGTCTGGAGAAGAGAAGGCTCTGAGGTGACCTCATTGTGGCCTTCCAGGATCTGCAGGGGGCTCCAGAAAGGCTGGGGAGGGACTGCTCAGGATCTCAGGCAGTGCTAGGACTAGGGGGAATGGAATGAAGCTGGAGGTGGGGAGATTGAGGCTGGAGAGGAGGAGGAAGTTCTTCCCCATGAGAGTGGTGAAGCCCTGGAATGGGTTGTGCAGGGAGGTGGTTGAGGCCCCAGCCCTGGAGGTGTTTGCAGCCAGGCTGGCTGAGGCTCTGGCCAGGCTGATCCAGTGTGGGGTGTCCCTGCCCATGGCAGGGGGGTTGGAACTGGCTGAGCCTTGTGGTCCCTTCCAACCATGACTGATTCTATGATACTATGAATGAGCCCCCAAAACAACCCCTATAAGGGGAGACTCGGGAGCCAGCCCCGAGGGGAAGCGGTTAGGACGCAGCTGCAGAACGGAAGGGATGTTTAAGTTTCTGGGAGAGCCCAACCAACATGAAATCCTTTAAGACGTGGTCGAGTGACCCCTTTGGTCTTTGGTGCGTGGTTTTGTTTCGGAGTCGCCCCCCAGAGTGGACATTTCATGGGAGCTGGGAATTGCTGGCTCTAAATGACAGCAGTTAGACCTCTTCCTGAAGGTGTACAGCTAGGTGTTCACCTACACCTGGTCTGTCAGTCTTCCTTCTGTGGCAGGACCCTGAACCTTTGCTGCTGCTTTTTCAAAGTGTATTTGATTGCATTTCCCCTCCCCCCACCCCCTTCAGGCAGAGAAAAATTTCTCTCTCTCTCTCCAGATTAATATCAGTGAGGGAGTTCTGAAGGTTTATCATATTGGGGTGGAAATAGATGGAATGGAAAAGGAGTCCTGGAAAAATAACCTCTTGTTTTATTATTTCGATCATCTTAAATTACTTCATTGTTCTGCATTCTGCTCAATAGATTATAGCCTTTTTTCCTCTCTTTTTCTTTTTCTTTCCCTTTCTCTTTCCCTTTTTCTTTCTCTCTCTTTTTTTTTTCCCTTTTCTCCCCCCTTTTCTCCCCCCTTTTTCTCTCCCTCCCTTTCCTTTTCTCTCCCTTTCCTTTTCTCTCCCTTCTTCTTTCCCTTTCTCTCCCTTCTTCTTTCCCTTTCTCTCCCTTCTTCTTTCCCTTTCTCTCCCTTCTTCTTTCCCTTTCTCTCCCTTCTTCTTTCCCTTTCCCTCCCTTCTTCTTTCCCTTTCTCTCCCTTCTTTCCCTTTCTCTCCCTTCTTCTTTCCCTTTCCCTCCCTTCTTCTTTCCCTTTCCCTCCCTTCTTCTTTCCCTTTCTCTCCCTTCTTCTTTCCCTTTCTCTCCCTTCTTCTTTCCCTTTCTCTCCCTTCTTCTTTCCCTTTCCCTCCCTTCTTCTTTCCCTTTCCCTCCCTTCTTCTTTCCCTTTCTCTCCCTTCTTCTTTCCCTTTCTCTCCCTTCTTCTTTCCCTTTCCCTCCCTTCTTCTTTCCCTTTCTCTCCCTTCTTCTTTCCCTTTCTCTCCCTTCTTCTTTCCCTTTCCCTCCCTTCTTCTTTCCCTTTCCCTCCCTTCTTCTTTCCCTTTCCCTCCCTTCTTCTTTCCCTTTCCCTCCCTTCTTCTTTCCCTTTCCCTCCCTTCTTCTTTCCCTTTCCCTCCCTTCTTCTTTCCCTTTCCCTCCCTTCTTCTTTCCCTCCCTTCTTCTTTCCCTCCCTTCTTCTTTCCCTCCCTTCTTCTTTCCCTCCCTTCTTCTTTCCCTCCCTTCTTCTTTCCCTCCCTTCTTCTTTCCCTCCCTTCTTCTTTCCCTCCCTTCTTCTTTCCCTCCCTTCTCCTTTCCCTCCCTTCTCCTTTCCCTCCCTTCTTCTTTCTCTCCCTTCTTCTCTCTTTTTTTTTTTTCATGCCAGTAAAAGCTTCATGCATTTAGGTCAGAGGCTATGTTAGCAAATAGGAGGATTTCTGGCAGGTAAACCCAGACCCTGGTGTGGACTTGCCTTATAAGACCTCTGGTGGGTGAGGAAGACCTTCTTTAAGTCACCAGTGGCCAGCTGCAGGAGCCAGTCTCTGGTGTGAGGTTTGGCAAGTTCAGTTCGTCCTCAGCTCCTTTTCCAGGAACAGCGTGGGGAAAACCTGAGCCCCGTGGAAGGCGTTGCTTGTGCCAGAGGCTGGGGGAGATGTTGTTCTCCGAAGCTTTGCTGCTTTGGGCTGTTTGTTAAAAGCCTGTGAGAGCTGCTAAAAATGGATTTTCTTCCCACAAGCGTGGTGCAGCCGGAGGAAGGTCTCGGGTTTGACTTTTGGGGTTGTGAACGCTCGCATTAACAAAATGGTCACTTCTAATTGCGTTTTTAAGGCTTTGATTTCCTTCCAAGTGTTTTGCTTAATCATCTTGAGTAGGCTGAGGGAAGGAAAGAATTAGCTGAGGTCAGGGAAGTTGAAGCTGCCCGTGTTACTCCTCAGAAGCCAGGCTTAGTCTGAGGGATCCCGAAGGCAGGAAGAAATCTGCCTCCTGCTCTCTTCCTGCTGTATGCCAGAATAATGAGGGGAAATCAAATACCCTTCCCTCCCCCCCCCCCCAAAAAAAAAGCCAAACAAACCAGGGAAACTTGTGGAAACAGAGTGCTGAGGGTTGGATGCCTCCCTCGGCGTGAAAGGTCCAGATTCCCCCTTTTCAAAGAAAATAACAGCTCGGGTATGAATCACAGCTGAAAGAGATGAGAGGGCTTGCGGTTCAGAAGTGCCTGCTCGTCTGCGGTGATGGTGCTGGGAGTCTAGACAGCTCCGATGGAGACACATACATTACAGGCACCAAAAGGTGGTGGGGGGAGAGGATTCCTGTCGGGAGGACCTTTGGAATAATGGGCAGCTGAATAATTTCTAATGAATATTCACGGGGAGGGGTGCGTGGCAACAGAGCCAGGCTGTGCTGAAGGCTTCCGGAAAAGTACCGCTCATTAGGAGGATCAAAGGAAGAATCCCCCCACCGCTGCTCTGCAGTCGTATGTGTTTCCATTAAAGCCCAGACAGAGCAGCCCTTCACATCTTAAAGACTTGCAAAGACAGCAATTTGGTTCCCCCCCTCCCCCCGAAGATATTTCTGGCTCTGCCTGGGGTGTGGATGTGACACAGTAACACCTTTAGAAGGAGAACCTTCCCCTTAAAACCTAAGCAGATATATTAACCTTAAAACCAGCTTTAGGTAGGAGGTGGTGTGCTTGAGCTGAGGTCACAGGGATGTGAATTCATGGTAAATAAACTTTACGGGGGGCGGGGAATAACACCATCCTTAAGTCTTTGCTTGTTGAATTAACCATATAACCTATGCACTGAGGTTTGTCATCCAGTGTAGCTCATCTGCAATGTCACAAGTGCCAAAAGCACTAATGATGGCATCAAGGTTTTAAGTGGGAAAGCTCCTTAAGCAGATGATTAGATGTCCCTCTGCAGATCTTTATGGTCAGCTGGTAGTGCTGCACAGCCATGAGTGGAAAATCACAGGCTCGGGGAGAGGGAAGGGCGGTGGTGGTGTGGAGGAGAAACAATTTGTATGTGCCAGGGTGTAACTGGAATTTTTGCAGAGCTTGAAGGGAAGCTGGTGCTAAACCATGTCTTGCAGCACCAAGTCACTTCACTTTCTAAACGCCTCTAAGGATGGGGATTCAACCACCTCCTTGGGCAGCCTAGTCCAGTGTTTCAGCAGCCTTTCAGTGAAGAAGTTTCTCACTATACCTGGCCTAAACCTCCCCTGGTGCAGCTTGAGGACATTTCCTCTCATCTTGTCACTTGTTCCCTGGGAGAAGAGACCAAGCCCCACCTGGCTCCAACCTCCTTTCAGGGAGTTGTAGAGAGCCAGAGGGTCTCCCCTCTGGTTCCTTCTCTCCAGATTAAACACCCCCAGTTCCCTCAGCTGCTCTTCCAACCTGGTCTGGTCTGGTCTGGTCTGGTCTGGTCTGGTCTGGTCTGGTCTATTCTATTCTATTCTATTCTATTCTATTCCATTCCATTCCATTCCATTCCATTCCATTCCACTCCACTCCACTCCACTCCACTCCACTCCACTCCACTCCACTCCACTCCACTCCACTCCACTCCATTCCATTCCATTCCATTCCATTCCATTCCATTCCATTCTCCAGATCTGTTCTCAGACCTTCACCAGCTTTGTTGCCCTTCTCTGGACCTACTTCACCCCCTCAAATGTCCTTGGAGTGAGGGCTGTGAAACTTAACCCAGGACTCAAGGTGTGGCCTCACCAGAAGCAGCACTTCCTGTGAGAACCTTGGGTGGTTACTTACCCAGTGCCTAACCCAAGACCAAACCCAACCCTTTTGGTTCACGTGGCATTAAGAAAAAAGCCTTCTCTGTGAACCCTTCCTTCTTGGAGGGATCCTGTCACAAAGTTAGGTCCTGTTCTTCTGTTTCCCTACGCTTGCTGGGTTTCAGACAGAGACACCTCTCCTTCCAGCCAGGAGACCTGAAACATGGAGCTTTTCAAGTGCTTGTCTCTGGAAAGGGCCTGAGGTTCACAGTGGAGTTGCTTTATTTAGCTCAAAGCAATGGTTTTGGCTAGGAGACACTCAGAAATGTAGCATGGCAGCAAAAGTACCTTTTGGAGAATTCTTTCCACCAGAGGAAAGTGGTTTTCAGGGATGTCTCCTCGCTTCTTCCACAGCTGCCTTAATAGTCTCCATAGATGCCCAGAAAACTTCACTGTTCCTGTACCTGGGGGAAAATAGGACAACTTCCTCCAACCCTTTAGGGAATCAGGGGAATAATTAAGGCACATTCCCTGGCAGTAAGGGCATCCAAGTGATTCCTTCTCTTTCATCTGTTCAAGAGCAGAAAGCCTTTCTGTCACGATTAAGCTGTGAAAGAGAGGCCCTGTTCTCCCTGTTGTCCTCCTGAAAGTGGATTCCCAGGGCTGAGCAGCGCCACGGACAAATGGTGCCGGGCTGGGCTGACAGGGAGATGCAAAGTGCCCTACTTATTCCAGCTGCTACAGGTTTGACCTCCTTGGATCATCTGACACCTCGTTGGGTAAGAGCTTGCTGCAAGATCTCAAACCCTCAAATTATGTCAGATTTACCCCGTGGCTTTGAAGTTAGTCCCTCCCTTGGAGGTTTGTTTACTGCCTGCTATGTCCTGTTGTCTGGATTGTGAAGGATGAATAGTCGCAGAAAGGAAGCTGTCGGGTTAGTGCAAGTTTTCTATTCCTCTTGGCTTTCCCAAGGCACTGGGAGCTGAGTTTGTGCCTGCTGCAGAGGCTGGGGACGCACCGAAGCCGTCCCGCACCGGTCGGGGCTCTGCTGGGTAAATGTTGGCTTGTGGGTGTGCTCTGTGTGTGTGTGTTTGGAGGTGGAGGGAGGTGAGGAGCAGCTTGGTGTGTTGATAGAGGAGACAAATAGATAGCTATCTAGCTGTGATGTCAGAAGGAGTTTGTGTTGGTTTTGCTTATCACTATGCAGTTTCCCTGTAACTCCTAGAAACGATGTGTGAACGACGGAAGATGTTTAATTAATGCTGTACCTGCGCCTTACAGACTGCACCTCGCTGCCGTGGGTTGGGGCTTTCAGAGTCTCTCCGCAGGCACTAAATCCCCTAAGGGAAGCACGCAGGTGGTGCACGTAGGCTTTGCCCGTTGCAATTCCTTGGAGGACTTCTCTTCTGTCCCTAGTTCATGCTGCTTCTCCTTTCCCAGCCTTGCTGACTGCATGCTGCCGTGTGCTGTGGGGCTCAGGGATGGAAGGGCAGCGAAGCTTGAGGACATCAAGCATTCTTCTTTTGCATTTTCCTCTACTTCTGTGTTTTCCCCACAAATACCCAAGCCCTCAGACTTGCTTTATTATCCCTGGCTAGTGTGATGGAACTACCCCGGGATTTTTTGGGGGAGTCTCTGGACTTCTGACCTTGTGGAGGTTTAATCACTACATAGTAGCAAATCCTGCTGAATTAAACAGCAGTAAGTTGCCTTTTCTCTTAAGAGGCAAACACAAATCCCACTCTATCATATGCTGCTTTTGGTTGGTTTTGTTCTTAATTTCTGAGGTTGGAGTCACTCTTGACAAACATAAAGGCACACTTTCCTCACCACCATGATAAAACACACACACCAGGCCGTGACATTTTACCTTTTTCATACAAAGATTGTCTTTTTATTTGTATTTCTGTGACTTTAAGGAGTTTTGGGTTTTGGTGGTTGGTGGTTGTTTTTTTTTTTAACCCATGTGAAATGGCACAGAAAATTCTGCTTTTAGCTGTATTTTTATTTGCATGTGGGCAGAAAATGAAGTAATTCCCAAATATAGTCCTAGCCAAGAGATCCATCTGTTCCCTGCATTTTTAAATGGCAAATTAATCCTTAGCATGCAACTCATCAAATGTCTTCTTCTCTTTTATAATGTATGCTGCCTGAGATCACAGAAATGACTCTCTTAGATTTTTTTTTTCCCAGGCCTTCCATTTTAAGTAGTCCTTCATATGAGACTCACAGCCCCTGCTCTGCTCTTGACACAGTGCTCCTCTGCATCTCCCAGGTGCTGGAGTTGATCTAGAGAAGGATATTGGAGGCAAAAAAAACCCCAAACCCTCCAAAATGATTTCTTCCTCTTCTTCTCTGGTGTTGCTTTCCAAGGCTGTCAAAAGCATAAGGCCACACTTAATTAATGGACTTGTTTCTGATGGAGAATGAGGGTTGCTCTCTCCCTGTGCTCTTGGGGCAGTGGTGACCATTTTTAGAAGCCCTGGACTTGCAGAGTGTTATCTGCCATAAATGGAAGGTCTATATTAAGCTTTGCACGTTCCCAGTTTCACTTCGGCAGCATTGTTTATTGGCTGTGTATCTTGGCATGCCTTCCTTCCCCACTCCCAGCCCCAGAACAATTCCATTGCTTTAGCAGCAGGGATGCACCGTTTCAGATCGGCTCCGACTCAGGAACTGCAGCAGACAGCACGTTGTGTCAGGCTAGGAGCGGGGCCTGGCGCGGGAGGCGAGGAGCTCAGGCACCGTTGGGCAGGGCCGAGCGCAGGGGCAGGGGCTCGCTGCCCGCGGGGGCAGGGAGAGCAGCCCCGGGGAGCCTGAGGTAAGGAGCAGCCAAGGGTGAAGTCCATGGGGCATGTGTGGGGTTGACAAATGAGAGGTGTCAGCAGAAAAGTAGTGCCAGGTTTGGGTTTTCCTAAGATAAGGTGTGTTGCTTTTCTAGAACACAAAGGCCAGATCAATTCTGCCTGTTCCTTTGCCACGGCAGCTTCTGGTTAAAAAAAGCATTTCCAGCTCTGCCAGACTGAGACAACCTGGGGGTGAATCTGAGCTGGGGCTTTTTTGGTTTTCTCTTCAGTTTTTCTTCTGAAAAAGGTCCAGGGCTCAACATGATTTCAGTGTAGTTAGTCATCTGCTGTGTGTAGACAGGCTCAGTTGCCATCCTGCATCACCTTCTGAGCTTCAGTGTTAAGAACAAAGGCTTTAAAATTGTATTAAGTGTTTATTCCAAATAAATTCTTTGGTAGTGCTTTAAAGGCAAAAAGAAAAAGTTGCTTTATTTCCTCCTCAAGTGAAGATGTAGCAGCATGCTTGGAAGCAGCAGTGCTTGCATTTTACATGGCCTCTCACTCCCCAGGCTTGCAGACAGTACTTGAGGTTGAGTTTTGGTGGTGGTATAGTAGATCCTTTCATGAAAGTGCTGCAGTTGTTGATGGGAAACTGCCTTCAAATGTTGCTTTCTCAGTATTTTGAGAAGCTTGGGCCTCCCAGGAGCCAGGAGATCAAGTTCCTCAGCCTGCTCCCCGGGTGATTCATTGAACGACCTTGGGCGAAGCTCTTGGCCTCTTCTTACCTCATTTTTCCATCTGCAGTGCAGGGATGTCAAGACATCCCAGCCTCCCCGAGTCTTGAACTGAAATGGTGTTTTTCAAAGACTTCATATGCTCTGAGGTGACAGTTGCAAAACACTCACTTAGATGATCTGCAGATAGCTGGCAGAAGCTGTTTACTTTAGCAGTATGACACAAGTTTTGGCCAAAGGCTTGGAAGCAATTTTTCTTCCAGACCGAACAAGCTGTTCCTCGCTGTAGCGGTGAACTCTGCCCCTCCACTCTCCTTCAGCAGCTGCCTGATTGCTGCTGGCAGCCTTCAGCTGCAGCTCTTCTGCAGCATGGCCTGGTGGTGCTCGGAATCATTTGGCTGGAGCCTGGCCTGGTTGGAGGAGGTGGAAGTTTGGGGCGGCTGCTGCAGGACTTCTCGCAGGGGCTGGTCCTTCACCCAAGGCTTCCCTCTTTTAAGAAACCAGAGGCTCTTTGGGCTCTCAGATTCTCACACCCACCCTCCTCCTGTCCTCTTTGCATTGGTGGAAGTTTAATTGTGGGAAAGCTGTGTCAAAGAGCTGGCTTTGTACTTCACCCTCAAGGCCTCGATGACTTTAATCTTTCCCAGCATCGAGCTCTGTCACTGTGGCCCTTTGCTGAGAAAGCATTTCCTGCCGCTTCCCGGAGCTCCAGTCCCACTGTTCCCTGGGAGTACCCCTGTCTTGAAAAGGCAGTGGCCAGGGCAGCTGGCAGCTCCATCTGCTCCCGAGTTCAACACCAACCCCAGCCCTGGCTGACTTCGCAGGTGGCGTGGGGAGCAGGGGCAGCAGTAGTAGAGTGTTGCTGTTGTTGCTGAGTCGACTGTTTGCTCTGTAGATAGGCCATGGGTTTGTAGCCAAGATGGTTCTTTTCCCTCCCAGGTTACTTGTTTTTCATTCTTCTCTGGCCCATGGGTTTGTAGCCAAGGTGATGTTGGGTTTTTTTGCTTCCAGGTTAGTTATTTATTCTCAGCTGTACGAAGTTCAGGGCTGAGGACAGAGGGGCATAGGTCAAGATAATACCAGCTGAGGGTTGGGCTCAGGGATTCATGTAAACAGAGATATTTTTAAGGATCATGTTGGGTTATTTAGTTGCAGGGAAGAATTAAAAGAAGCCCAGGGCTGTCTTGAAACACCCAGAGCTGGTAGCTCCAGGGGAGAGGTAGGTGGTTCTGGGGGTGGAAGTAGTCCTGTCCTTCTCAGCTACGCTGTAGCAGGCTGAAATGAATCATGGAAAAGATGAAGATGTTTCTCAGCAGATCTCTGACACCAGATCTTGCCAGCAAAGATCTGGTGTCAGACATCATGATAAAAACGACTGAAGTAAATCCATCACTGTGGCCTGTCCCAGAAATGAAGCTGTGGTGTGAATCAGGCAGTCACTTGGCCTGGGTTAAATACCCACTGTAAATACCAGCTGGAGACTGGGAGTTAGAGAACCTGCTGCTCAGGGGCTGAAATCAATACTGCACCAGCCTGAAGGACACTGAGTTGTCGTGGTGGTGTTGCTTTCCCATGGCATTTAAACATCATTTCTTTCAATTTAGGCGTCCAGCCCAGCAGGAGATCTCTTAAATCTCTTTTCTGGATGTGGTTAGACAGAAAAAGTTAAGGGGAAGAGGATGTCCTAACCCCACTTGTCTGTAGGACTCAGTGACCTCTCTTCAGAGCAGCAAAACCTTTGGATTTGCGCTGTGCTTTGGGTGATCCTTTTCTGCTTCTGTGCAGTAGGTCTGGTTTGTACCTCCCCTCAGTAGGGTGTTTTGCCATTGCTGTGTGTTGTTAAATACTTCAGAGTGTGTGACATACACAAACCAAAGTTCCTTGGGTGGCGAGTTCTCAGCAGCTTGAAAGCGTGCCAAGAATGCAGGCACATCCCGGCCTGCCTTGCGCCGAGAGCTCCCGAGGTGCAGGAGGTGATGGGCAGTGAGTAATTCCGTGGGGAGAGTGTGAGGTGGAGATCACTCCTCCCCCAGCTTGTCTTATTCACCTTTCCACACCTACCAGCCTGAGTCTGAGGGAAAGCAAGCTTTGCTGTGAGAGGGAAGAGCTGGGCTGCAGCTCTTTGTGGTGTGTGCCTGTGGGCTGAGCCCCTTTGCTGCTCGCCTGTCGTCTGCAAAATATGGTAACGACTTGTTACCTCTTGATCTCTTCACACACACGCTTCAGATGTTTGACTGAGGTTTCTGATGCCTTTAACTTCAGGTTCAACGACTCCTTTGAAGGAGGGGGGAAGAAACCCCACCCCACCCCCTATTTATTTCCGCAGATGTGAGAAGCGTTGTTTCCCTTACAAACAGACCAAGGTGCATTAGTATTATGCAGGACACATTGTGAGTGCCAACCAGCTCCCTGCTGCTCACCTGCACATTTAGGTCAGAGCTGGAATCGGCTCTGACACAAAGGTGCTAACCCTCTGCCCAGACCTCATGAATTTTCATCGTGGTTGTTCCTTCCTGAACGTGGCAGAGCAGCCTTTGGGGTTGCTGGGGTAACCTGGGGTTGGCTGGGTTCTCTGGCAGTGAGTTGCTTGCTGTTTTTATTGGCATACCTGTAATTTGATGTGTGATTTTCCCCTTCCACCTGTGTGGGGAATAGAGGGGGGGAATGCTGGTTAAATCCCTTTGTAGATTCATGTGCTATTTGGTAGGACAGGAACAGCCTTCACTAGACCTCTGCGTGTATCCTTTCACAGAATCTCACTGTGCCAGGTGGGAAGGGACCCCAGGGATCATCTGGTCCAGCCTTTCCAGCTGGTGGCCTAGTTGAAATGGGCTGGCCCCAGCGCTCTATTTCAGTAGGTCAGTTTCCACCCAGAAGGGAAGCCTGAGTGTTGCACCCAGAAGAGAAGCCGGAGTGTTTCACCCAGAAGGGAAGCCGGAGTGTTGCACCCAGAAGGGAAGCCGGAGTGTTGCACCCAGCTGAGAAGCCGGAGTGTTTCACCCAGAAGGGAAGCCGGAGTGTTTCACCCAGCTGAGAAGCCGGAGTGTTTCACCTAGAAGGGAAGCCGGAGTGTTTCACCCAGAAGAGAAGCCGGAGTGTTTCACCCAGAAGGGAAGCCGGAGTGTTTCACCCAGAAGGGAAGCCGGAGTGTTTCACCCTGAAGGGAAGCCGGAGTGTTTCACCCAGCTGAGAAGCCGGAGTGTTTCACCTAGAAGGGAAGCCGGAGTGTTTCACCCAGAAAGGAAGCCGGAGTGTTTCACCTAGAAGGGAAGCCGGAGTGTTTCACCCAGCTGAGAAGCCGGAGTGTTGCACCCAGAAGGGAAGCCGGAGTGTTTCACCCAGAAGGGAAGCCGGAGTGTTTCACCCAGAAGGGAAGCCGGAGTGTTTCACCTAGAAGGGAAGCCGGAGTGTTTCACCCAGAAGAGAAGCCGGAGTGTTTCACCCAGAAGAGAAGCCGGAGTGTTTCACCTAGAAGGGAAGCCGGAGTGTTTCACCCAGAAGGGAAGCCGGAGTGTTTCACCCAGAAGGGAAGCCGGAGTGTTTCACCTAGAAGGGAAGCCGGAGTGTTTCACCCAGAAGGGAAGCCGGAGTGTTTCACCCAGAAGGGAAGCCGGAGTGTTTCACCCAGAAGAGAAGCTGGAGTGTTTTTCCCTGGCAGTCTGTAGCTAGGATGGACCAGGATCTATTTTTAAAGGTTAAAAGCAGTTGTTTTTTGCTGGCTATGTCTGGCAATAATCAGGTCTCTTTAGCTCTTCTGGTTTCTTCCAAACATACATTGGTGTGTTCAGGATACTTTGATCCTTTTTTGGTGCTATTATTCCAGGTCCAAGAAACCTTAAGTGGTGCTTTGTTTGTCCCCAGGATTGGTGTCTCTTTGACAGAGCTGTTCTGCAGCACGTCACACCTTGTGCAGCTGGTGGTTTTCTGTCTGGAGGTCATCTACAGGGACTTAGCTCAGATCTGGCAAGGGAGGGCCAAGGAAAGAAAGGGTTCCTGTTGCTTCCCTTCAGAGATGACTGTACATTAACTTTGGATTTCCTGACCTGACTTGGGAATCCACTGCTGCCATCAGCCCTGAGAACAACCTGCTGGGACTGCTGCTGCTGCAGGAGGTTGTCCTGGACAGATCTTTCCAGGAGATAATCTTGATGGAGAGATGACTTTGACAGGGTACTGAATCAGAGCTGGTCTAGGCAGAGTTCCTGCTTTCAGTTAATTTTGGCAGGAAGAAAACTAACTGCTCTGCATACTTCTGTGGAAGGAATCCTGGATCATTCACCAGTTCTGCTGAGACATTTTTTGAGGGCAGCTATTAAAAAAGTAATAACTCACTTTTCCTTTCCCCCCTCCCCGCTGAAATTTGGCACGTGTTTCCTTGAGAAATGAAAAGTGATTTGGGGTGGCTTGGTTGTTAACCAAGCGCTCAGAGGAGGCTGCTTTTGGGTTTGCCTTTCTGCCTTTGTCTAAAGCCTGAAGTTTGGCAGCGTGGCACCCGTCGGTGCCTCTCTCTCTCTCTCTCTCTCTCTCTGCTTTCTCTCCCAGGCAGGCCCCCGTGTTTCCTGCCTGCCGTCAGGAGGCTGACTCACCCTTCTCAAATCTGTTTCCAGGAGCGACAATTGCCCCACATTTTAAAGTTGCAGGAGGGTAGGGCAGGTTGTGGATTCCCTTGATTCAGCGTGGCTGCCATTGAGGGGAAGCAGCAGGTATCCTCTTACAGCGGCTGGTTTGGAGTCGTGCTTTTATCTCCTCTTTGCTGGGGAACAAAGGCAGAGAGGCTGGCTTTGTGTTCTTCACTCAAGCCCTTTCATATCTCATCCGTAACCAGAGCGTGACTTCATAGTTGGTTACTAGAACAGCAAACTGCAATTACCTGAAAATGAGCTATTCCTGTGGAAATGAGGACTGGTTGTTAGAGGATGCCTGCAGCAGGATTTGAAGTGTCATCCCTGTGAGAAAAGGGAAATTCAGGGGGCTGAAGGAGCTGCAGTGTGCTGAAAGCAGGCGTTTGGGGTATTGTGTCCAGTTCTGGGCTCCCCAGACCAAGAGGGACAGGGATACACTGGAGAGAGTCCAGTGGAGGCTGTGAGGATGATGAAAGGATTGAAACATCTGTCTGATGAGGAAAGGCTGAGAGCCCTGGGGCTGTTCAGCCTGGAGAGGAAAAGGCTGAGAGGAGATCTAATCAGTGTCTACAAATATCAGAGGTGTCAAGAAGAAGGGGCTAGGCTGTTGTCAGTGATGTCCTGTGACAAGGGACAATGGACACAAACTGGACCCCAGGAGGTTCCACCTGAAGATGAGGAGAAAGTTGCTTGGAAGGGGACAGGGACAGGCTCTGCTCAGCTGCACCCTGGAATAGGACAAGGAGCAATGGATATAAACTCCAGCACAGGAGGTTCCACCTCACCATGAGGAGGAACTTCTGCATTGTGGGGGTCCCAGAGCACTGGAGCAGGCTGCCCAGAGAGGTTGTGGAGTCTCCTTCTCTGGACACTTTCAAGACCCATCTGGATGTGTTCCTGTGTGACCTGCCCTAGGTGACCCTGCTTTGGCAGGGGGGTTGGACTCCAGAGGTCCCTTCCAGCCCCTAACACTCTGTAGTTTTGGGGGCTCCTGTTGTGTGGTCTGAATCCCACCACTGGATTCTTGCCTTTGGGATTCCTGAGTTTAAAACTTGAAGGCTGGATTACAAATAGATTTTATCTTGGTTAATAGAGACAAGATCCATAGATAAATGCAGTGAGTAAGAACACATGCAGCCTGCTGTGCTTGTAGGTGGTTATGGAAGGCAGATGATGATGTTTTAAAAGGGCTTGTAAACTACACTTGTGGTGAAGTGCTTGTGTAAGAGACAGAGTTCATGTCCACCTCATTATTGAAGTAAGAATGATCTCCTTATAGCTCAGGTTCTCCATCTGGTCTTGCTGACAGTAACATCAGAAATCCCTTTTCTACATCACATGATAAAATGTGATGTGCATGATAAAGATGTGCTGTGCTCAATCAGCCCTTGAGCAACCTGCCCTAGTGGGAGGTATCCCTGCCCATGGCGGGGCGGTTGGAGCTGGCTGATCTTCAAGATCCCTTCCAACCCAAACCATCCTATGCATCTACATTTCTTCACTGAAGGGGTTCTCAAACATTGGAATGGGCTGTCCAGGGCAGTGGTGGGGTCACCATCCCTGGGGCTGTTCAAACAGTATCACAGTATCACAAAGGTTAGAAGAGACCTCAAAGATCATCGAGTCCAACCTGTCACCACAGACCCCATGACTAGACCATGGCTCCAAGTGCCACATCCAATCCCCTCTTGAACACCTCCAGGGATGGGGACTCCACCACCTCCCTGCGCAGCACATTCCAATGACGAATGACTCTCTCTGGGAAGAACTTTCTCCTCAGCTCCAGCCTAAACTTCCCCTGGCACAGCTTGAGACTGTGTCCTCTTGTTCTGGTGTTGGTTGCCTGGGAGAAGAGACCAACCCCTTCCTGGCTACAACCTCCCTTCAGGGAGTTGGAGAGAGCAAGGTCTCCCCTGAGCCTCCTCTTCTCCAGGCTAAACAACCCCAGCTCCCTCAGCCTCTCCTCATAGGGCTTGTGCTGAAGGCCTCTCCCCAGCCTTGTTGCCCTTCTCTGGACACCTTCAAGTGTCAGCCTGTGGGCCTGGTGGTTAGGGACATGGCTTAGTGTTGACCCTTCAGTGCTGGGTCGAGGGTTGGGCTGGATGAGCTTGGAGGTCTCTTCCAACCAGAGATACTCTGTGATTCTGTGACAGCCTGGAGTTTTAGCACTGGGGCTGGATTTTAGAACCTACCTGGCTTGGGCAGAAGAGCATCTGAATCCCTGGCTAATGACTGCAGCTCTTCAACAAAGGAGCAGAGAAGCACTCTGTGAAGAGGCAGCTGAAGCTGCGAGCCCAAGATGTTTAAAGAAGCAAATTCCCAGGCCGGGCTGCCTCTCGGCGCGCCGCGTGTGTTGTGACAGCTCAGGAGATTAGTTTTGCTGCGTGCTGGCATTCTGCTGCGCTCGCAGGGATGTTGAGGAGCAGGTTTTCCCGTGTTGGGAGCAGGCTGTGTGCCAGAGCACGCTCTGCTGCTGGAGGAGAGCAGCGCGGCTTGCCTGCCGCCAGCGCAAGCGCAGAACCGACTTCCAGAGCAATTTCCTTGACGCTGTTTCTGGCCTGCCCCAAGACCTATTGATTACTTGAAATGCTTTGAAGGAGGAGGTTATCAGAGCTGTTGTTTCAACCAATGTGTTGTATTCCCAGGTTAAAATGTCCTTAGCTGGTTGTGGCAAAAGCCTTATGAGCTAAGGTTTGCTAGAAGAATGTTTAATGATTTCCTTTTCTGCAAGTTCATAGATTTGAATGGTTTGGGTTGGAAGGGACCTTGAAGATCATCTAGTTACAAATCCCCTGCCAAGGGCAGGGGCACCTCCCACTAGCCAGGCTTCATCCAGCCTGGCCTTGAACACCATCAGGGAGGTGGCATCCGCAGCCTCCCTGGGCAACCTATTCCAGCGTCTCCCCACCCTCACTGGAAAGAATTTCTCCCTAATCTCCAATCTAAATCTGCCCTTCTCAAGCATCAATCCATTTCCCCTCATCCTGTCACTCCCAGCCCTTGTGAATGTCCCTCCCCAGCTCTCCTGCAGCCCCTTCAGTTGCTGGAAGGCTGCTCTAAGTTCTCCCTGGAGCCTTCTCTTCTCCAGTCTGAACAACCCCAACTCTCTCAGCCTGGCCCCACAGGGGATGTTCTGCAGCCCTCTGATCATCTTCGCGGCCTCCTCTGGACGTGCTCCAGCAGTTCCATGTCCTCCTTACTCCGGGGGCACCAAGGACAGTGGTTTCCAGCATCACAGGGAAAAGAGAGACCCATCTTCTCATTTTAATATTCTGGGAACAGATCCTCCTGCAGCTACGTGCTGTAGTGCTTTGAAAGTTGTGTGATTGTGCTCCAGACGAGACATAATTCACTGTCAGATGCTTTATTTTGATTCTGCTCTCTGCTATAACTGGATGACACAGCAGCTATAATTAACTCTTCCATCATCCTTCTATTCACAGAGCATAAAATCTTTTTTGCTTACTTTTGAATTAGTATATCCACGTTTCTCCAAGGGTAGAAGTGCTGAGGCTTTCCCTGAAGAATGGGGAATTGTTCTTGCTGCCATTCCCCCCCCACCCCCCACCCCCATCTGAAAACAGAGTCAGGAAACAGCGACTTTCCTTTCTGCAGGGGCTCAGAAAGTCATGCTTTGCTCAGGGACACGTATCCCTAACACTCCCAGGGGAGGTGGAAATTAGCAGCCTGATCCTTGTTTCCCAGAGCTGGGTGGAATTCAGCCCTGCTGTAGAATTTATCAGCCTGTTCAGCTGCTGTTTGCTTGCTTGGATGTCTCGCGGTGTTCGCCGGGCGTTACCTTCGCTCCCAGAGCCAAGCTGGGGTTTTAACAGTATGTTCCACATTTTAAACATCCTCCTAACCCACCCCCCCCCCCTAAAAATAGCCTGTTCCCATTTTAAAGAACTGCTTGCATAGGAATTCAGTGCTGCCTCTTGCTTGAAAGATACAATCTTGGCACAGTGGGCTGTTTCAGATGCATTAGGAGCTGGGCAGCTCGTGGTACCCAGCACCCATTCATGGACCATCTTGTTACACCCCCCCTGCCATGGGCCTCCCACTGCAGTAGGTCGCTCAAGGCCTGATGGAGCACATCACATTTTCTCATGCACATCACATTTTATCATGTGATGCAGAACAGAGATCTTTGATTTCACTGTCAGCAAGATCAGATGATGAGAAGGGAAAGCAAAACTGCGCAGGGGGCAGAAGCTCGCTGCAGCTTTTCGCCCTCCCCAGGGGAATGGTGAACCAGGCAGTGCTGCTCCCAGCTTGAGAATGCTTCTCAGATTCTCCCCACACACATTCTCTGTTATTTGTGTACTGAAAGAAGTTTCTCTTTCCTCTGCCAGTTTTATTTCATAGTAGCAGGTAATGGCTGATGTTAGCCCTTGAGACTCCCGAAGGCCTGTTTGCATGGGGCCAGGTTTGTCCTCTTTGGCCCAAAACACTGTAGAGAAGAAACTCAATTTAGTGAGGACTTGAGGTGGCCCAGCATTGCTGGAGTTAGCAGAGAGGTTGGGGTGTACAGCAAAGGCCACTGAAGAGGAGGAGGGCAGGAGGAAGGGTTTGCTCTTCACTCCCTTTCTGGCATGGCTTTATTTTCTCTCCTCTCCCAAAGCAGGGCTGAACTTCCTCCCCTGGGGACAGAGGAGTAGGAGGAGATTGTGTGGGAAAGGCACCAACGTGTGAAGCTGCTCCATGTCAACTGGCTGGGAGGGTTGTAATGAGAGGGTGAGACTGGGAGGAGAGGTTCTCATGTTTATTATTACTTCTGCATTTTTGACCTCCTTCTGTTTGGTTTTGTTTCGCTCTGCTGTGGTTTCCTATCCGACTTCGATTGTCGGTGAGCGTTTTGGGACAGGGCCTCTCTCCTCTTCTGCTCTCCAAACGTAACGGGGACAGAGCCCAGGGGCTTTCAGTCCTGTGCCACAGTGCTGGGTACACCAAGATCTTCAGAAAGAAAGGGTTTCTGGAATGTTTTGAGAAACATGTCGCTGTCACTGCTACCCTGCTGTGACAGAAACTCTACACCCACAGCAAGAGCGTCTCAACCAAATCATCCAAATGGTGAGAAGCCTAAAACGGTTTCCCTGAGAAAAGCCTTGGAAAAGTGAAGTGGTTTGGTGTGAAAAGGGACTCTGAGAAGCCAAGGAAATCATTTAAGAGAAGACAAAGAGAAACTTGCTTCTGGCTTCTCTGATAGGCTGTGGAGAGGAAGGTGAAAATCAAACCCTCAGCAGGTTTGCTGATGACACCAAGCTGTGTGGTGCAGCAGACAGCTGGAGGGAAGGGATCCATCCAGAGGGAGCTGGGCAGGCTGGAGAGGTGGGCACAAGCCAACCTCAGGAGGTTCAACAAGACCAAGGGCAGGGTCCTGCAGCTGGCTGGAGGCAACCCCAGGCACAAATGCAGGCTGGGCAGGGACTGGCTGGAAAGCAGCCCTGAGGAGAGAGCCTTGGGGGTGCTGGGGGAGGAGAAGCTCCCCAGGAGCTCTCAGTGTGCACTTGCAGCCCAGAAAGCCAAGCAGAGCCTGGGCTGCAGCAGGAGAAGTGTGGCCAGCAGGGCAAGGGAGGTGATTCTCCCCCTCTGCTCAGCTCTGGGGAGACCCCACCTGGAGTCCTGCCTCCAGTTCTGGAGCCCCTATGGCAAGAGGGATGTGGAGGTGCTGGAAGGTGTCCAGAGCAGGGCCAGGAGGATGAGCAGAGGGCTGGAGCTGCTCTGCTGTGAGCACAGACTGAAGGAGTTGGGGCTGTTCAGTCTGGAGAAGAGAAGGCTCTGAGGTGATCTCATTGTGGCCTTCCAGTATCTGAAGGGAGCTCCAAGAAGGCTGGGGAGGGACTGCTCAGGAACTCAGGGAGTGCTAGGACTAGGGGGAATGGAATGAAGGTGGAGGTGGAGAGATTCAGGCTGGAGGGGAGGAGGAAGTTCTTCCCCATGAGAGTGGTGAAGCCCTGGACTGGGTTGTGCAGGGAGGTGGTTGAGGCCCCAGCCCTGGAGGTGTTTGCAGCCAGGCTGGCTGAGGCTGTGGCCAGGCTGATCTAGTGTGGGGTGTCCCTGCCCATGGCAGGGGAGTTGGAACTGGCTGAGCCTTGTGGTCCCTTCCCACCCTGACTGATTCTGTGATACTATGATCCTAAATCGAAAGCAGCAGATCTCCTCCTGCCGGGGTTATTTCTGGCTGTGGCAGAGCTCCCCCCACCTCCAGCCTCTGAGTTAAAATTCCAGCAGAATGTTTTAGAAGGCTGCTCATGTAATGGAGAAGGAGAGTCTCCAGGGTTATGTCAGACCAAAATTATTTTTAGCCATGTTCTAAGCCCTCATGCCTCGGGGAAGAAAGCAGCCGCCGAAGAAGCTGACGTGTCCCCACCAGGCAAGCTTTAATAACATTATTCTCTGGGTTTCTTACTCTCCTGCCAAGCATCCAAGGATCTGCACTGTCAAGAGTCCCCAGACTCGGTTGTAGGCTCTAATCCCTGTGTGATCTAATATGCAAATCCCTTTCTGTGTAATTATTGTTGAGGAAAGACGTTCGGGGGTCTGAATTCTTCATCCCCTGAAGGTGGTTGTTGAGGCTGAGGCTTGTAAACAGCCTGGGTTATTCCTGGGCAGAAACCTGTCCTGGTTTTCATAGATGGGTTTAGGCAAGCAGAAGTGATGCCAGTGTAGAGCAGCCTTGCAAAGGTGTAGGATGAATGGAAGGAAGACAAGCGGAGTCCCTCAGGGATCAGTCCTGGGCCCAGGCTTGTTCAACATCCCTGTGGGTGCCATGGACAGTGGCACTGAGTGCAGCCTCAGCAGGGTTGCTGCTGACACCAAGCTGTGTGGTGCAGCAGACAGCTGGAGGGAAGGGATCCATCCAGAGGGAGCTGGGCAGGCTGGAGAGGTGGGCACAAGCCAACCTCAGGAGGTTCAACAAGACCAAGGGCAGGGTCCTGCAGCTGGCTGGAGGCAATCCCAGGCACAAATGCAGGCTGGGCAGGGACTGGCTGGAAAGCAGCCCTGAGGAGAGAGCCTTGGGGGTGCTGGGGGAGGAGAAGCTCCCCAGGAGCTCTCAGTGTGCACTTGCAGCCCAGAAAGCCAAGCAGAGCCTGGGCTGCAGCAGAAGTGTGGCCAGCAGGGCAAGGGAGGTGATTCTCCCCCTCTGCTCAGCTCTGGGGAGACCCCACCTGGAGTCCTGCCTCCAGTTCTGGAGCCCCTATGGCAAGAGGGATGTGGAGGTGCTGGAAGGTGTCCAGAGCAGGGCCAGGAGGAGGAGCAGAGGGCCAGGCTGCTCTAGTGTGGGGTGTCCCTGCCCATGGCAGGGGGGTTGGAACTAGATGATCCTTGTGGTCCCTTCCAACCCTGACTGATACTATGATACTAAGAGGGTGCAAGTCCTTGGTGTCTTCAAATCTTTTATGGGTGGAAAACCAGCAGCTGGAAACCACTGGGTTGGTCTCTAGTTGGTTTAGTGGGGTTTTCTTAAAGCACTTAAGATGCAGTAAACTTTAGTGTCCCCCAAAGCTTTGGTGCTGCAGAGGTGGTGTTTGTTTGTGACTGGGAATGGCGACAACAAATACTCATGGAATCAACAAATGGTTTGGGTTGAAAGGGACCTCAAAGATCATCCAGTTCCAACCACTCTGCCATGGGTGGGAACACCTCCCACCAGCCCATGTTGCTCAAAGCTTCATCCAGCCTGGCCTTGAACACCTCCAGGGAGGGAGCAGCCACAGCCCCTCCTGCCAACCTGTGCCAGAGTCTCCCCACCCTCACTCTAAAGAATTTCTTCCTCATCTCCAGTTTCAATCTCCTCTCTCCCAGCTCAGGGCCATTGCCCCTTGTCCAAGCCTTGTCAAAAATCCCTCCCCAGCTCCTCTGTAGCCCCCTCCAGGTCCTGGAAGGATGCTCCAAGATCTCCTCAGAGCCTTTTCCTTCTTTTCACACACAAGGTTCTCATACCAGAGATGTGGATCTTTGTTAACAGGAGGAGGTAAAGAGAACTCTGGGACGGACTCTCAGATTGGCAGCAGTGCCTGAGAACATGATAATGTTTCTTTTTTGTACATGAGAGTGCTGGGAGGGGATTGCAGGCCTCAGCAGACCTCTCTACCCTCTCTGCATGGCTCCAGCCTTCCCACACAGCTCCTGAGCTGCTCCAGCATTGTACTGCGCTTAATGAAATCTGCAGCGTTGTCAGGGCGTGTAACAGGATCCGGCTGGCGCTTTACCCACGTTCCCCTTCCCTGGCTGTCTCCTCTGAGGCCTTTGTAGAGAATATTTGCAGAATGACTTCAATTCCTGTGTCTGGCTGGGCTGGGCTGTTCTGCAGCAGGCAGAGGAGAGAGGGAGGCCTGCAGTGAGGAGGAAGGGTGCCGGTTTGCTCTGTCAGTGCTGCGTCAAGTGCGGTGCCCATGTGAAGTGCAGTGCCCATGTGAAGTGCAGGGCCCATGTGAAGTGCAGGGCCCATGTGAAGTGCAGTGCCCGTGTCCAGTGCAGTGCCCATGTCCAGTGCAGTGCCCATGTGAAGTGCAGGGCCCATGTGAAGTGCAGTGCCTGTGTCCAGTGCAGTGCCCATGTCCAGTGCAGTGCCCATGCGAAATGCAGTGCCCGTGTCCAGTGCAGTGCCCATGTGAAGTGCAGGGCCCATGTGAAGTGCAGGGCCCATGTCCAGTGCAGTGCCCATGTGAAGTGCAGGGCCCATGTGAAGTGCAGGGCCCATGTCCAGTGCAGTGTCCCTGTCCAGTGCAGGGCCCATGTGCAGTGCAGTGCCCATGTGCAGTGCAGGGCCCATGTGCAGTGCAGGGCCCATGTCCGGTGCAGTGCCCATATCCAGTGCAGTGCCCATGTGCAGTGCAGGGCCCATGTGCAGTGCAGGGCCCATATCCAGTGCGGTGCCCATGTGAAGTGCAGTGCTCATGTGAAGTGCAGGGTCCATGTCCAGTGCAGTGCCCATGTGAAGTGCGGTGCCCATGTGAAGTGTAGTGCCCATATCCAGTGCAGGGCCCATGTCCAGTGCAGGGCCCATGTCCAGTGCAGGGCCCATGTGAAGTGCAGTGCCCATATCCAGTGCAGTGCCCATGTGAAGTGCAGGGCCCATGTCCAGTGCAGGGCCCATGTCCAGTGCAGGGCCCATGTCCAGTGCAGTGCCCATATGAAGTGCAGGGCCCATGTGAAGTGCAGTGCCCATGTCCAGTGCAGTGCCCGTGCTCCGTGGTCACTCCACATCTCCAGGCTCAGCGGTGCCTCTTTTCCTGCCATTTCCAGCAGTGACTCCAGCAGCAGCTCCAGCGACGAGTCCCCGGCGCGGTCGGTTCAGTCGACAGCTGTCCCGGCCCCTGCCTCCCAGCTGCTTCCCTCTCTGGAGAAGGATGAACCCCGGAAAAGTTTTGGGATCAAGGTTCAGAATCTTCCAGTGCGCTCAACAGGTAAATTCGCCTGGGGGAGTGAAATGGGGGCCCAGAGGAAGGGGGCTGGGGAACTGCTTGAATAACCCTCACGGTGTCTTTGGCATGTGCTGCCTCCATGGGCAGGAGTCTCTCTCTGCTTCTGCGTCAGTTCTTGTGTGACAGTCGGAAAATTGCTTCATCAGTGACCATCTGTCCTGCAGGTCCCTACCCGGAGTCCCTGTGCTTGTGCACTTCCAGCTGCTGGAGCTCGGTGCCTTCAAACAGCCCTGTGCCTTTCCCTGGGGAAAAGCCTGCACCAGCTCAGATTTGCCCCTCAAAACTTGGACTGTTTATTCTTGCCCTGTTCCAGTTTCTTTCTAACACAAAACCTTCAGGGTTTTCTGTTGTGCTGTTGAGTGCTGAGAGCCACCAGGGAGCGTGTGCATAGATGCACAGATTGGTTTATGTTGGAAGGGACTGTAAAGATCATCCAATTTCAACCCTGTTGCCATGGGCAGGGATGCCTCCCACCAGCCCAGGTTGCTCAAGACCTCATCCAGCCTGACCTTGAACACCTCCAGGCAGGGGGCATCCACAGCCTCCCTGGGCAACCTGTTCCAGTGTCTCCCCACCCTCACTGTGACTATTCATCACGGCATTGAATATTCCATGCAAGAAGCCCCTGGCTTGAGGAGTGCACACGATGACTGTGCTGAAGACAGGAGAGATCCCATGGGAAAAACCAGCATGGGAT
Organism: Melanerpes formicivorus; assembly: GCF_026170545.1. Lineage (NCBI taxonomy): Eukaryota > Metazoa > Chordata > Aves > Piciformes > Picidae > Melanerpes > Melanerpes formicivorus. Next base: position 1,656,249 of record NW_027142419.1, on the reverse strand, counting down.
CATCTGTGAAGCACTTCAGTGCACTGCCTTCAAGCAGTCTGTGGTAACTTGGTGAGCAGCACCTCACAGTGTTGATGCTCTTGCTGTAGAACTGATTTCTGTGACGATCCTTCAAGTGACACAACGCTGAGGTGGATACCCACAGAGCCCAGGCAGGGCATGTGGCTGTGAGTCAGCTGTGGCAAACTGATGAATCTGCCAAGTTACCTTCCTGAGCTGAGTGCTGTGGAGCTTTGCTCTCCATTCCAGGTGCCCCATCCCAGCTTAGGAGCACTGCTCTACGCAGTGTCCCTGTGGGATTGTTGCTGAAGTAACAGAGCACTGTGAGCTCTTCTTCATCTTGAATGGGAGCTCTCTTAGAAATGGTAACTGCACACTGCCAGCTTTAGAGTCACAGAATCATTTTGGTTGGAAGAGACCTTTAAGATCATCCAGTCCAGCCCTTAACCCAGCACTGCCAGGGCACTACTAAACCATGGCCCTCAGCACCACATCTCTATGGCTTTGAAACCCCTCCAGGGATGGGGACTCCACTACTGCCCTGGGCAGCCCTGGTCCAAGTCTTCCCTTTTGGGGAAGAAACTGTTCCTCATGTCCAACCTATACCTCCCCTGGGGCAACTTGAGGCTGTTTCCTCTTGTCCAGTTGCTTGTTCCTTGGGAGAAGAGCCCAACCCCCCCCCACCTGTCTCCAGCCTCCTTTCAGGGAGTTGTAGAGAGCCAGAAGATCTCCCTTCAGCCTCCTGAACAATATCAGTTCCCTTGGCTGCTCCTCACCAACTCTGTTCTCCAGACCCTTCACCAGCTTGGTTGCTGCTCTTTGGACCCTCCACAGCACCTCAGTACCCTCCTTTAGCTGTGTAAAACCTTGTGTATGGAGTTCCTTGGGTTTAAAAATCAAGACAGAGGTCATCCAGATGCTTCTGACGTTGCCAAAACTCAGACCCAAAATGAACAAGGCCCTTCCGGGAGCGCTGAGCCCAAGGTCAGAGCGGACAGAGTCACATTTCTGGCAGATCAGATTCCTCTGTATCTTTTGGGGGGCTGTTACATTGGTGACCCCCTGTTTTTACAGCATGAATGTTTATTTGTTGGGTTAGATACAAGCCTTAAGGATGGACTTTTCCATGAATTCAAGAAGTATGGGAAGGTGACGTCGGTGCAGATCCACGGAGCTTCTGAGGAGCGCTACGGCCTGGTGTTCTTCCGACAGCAGGAGGACCAGGAAAAAGCACTAAATGCCTCCAAAGGAAAACTTTTCTTTGGCATGCAGATTGAGGTCACAGCCTGGATAGGACCAGGTAAGGCCCATGTCCTCCTTGCACTGGCTGGGTGACCTCTCTGGGCATACTTCCAGGCTGTTTAAAGGGGTGGTGTAGGAGTAGGGAATGTGTGAAAACTAACAGTGTTGTAAGGAGACTGGGAAGTCCACCAGAGGAAATTGCAGAGTGGGAAGAGTGGATGCTCTTGGCTCAGACAGGGGAGAGAGTTCCAGTCTGAAACCTCAGAGAAGGAACCCTGCCATTCTCTCCCAACAGTGGGATCTGCTGCTGCTGGAAGAAATGATCTCATCTGCCATGTCTCACTGGAGCAGAAGCCAGTGGGGTGGTGTAAGTGTAGCACTGAGTCCTCACAGGCTTGGGTTTTCTCTTTGTAATTAAAGCAGCTAATGATGGCTGAGGCAGCATAGCCTGGATGACTGACCAGTGAAAACTGCAGCACTGAGCATGTGGTTGAGTTCCCAGTCTAAAAACTGACATGTGAAAACAAACCTCTTCCACGTGCTGTTGCTCAGGTGCAGTGCAGCCTGTTTGGAATGCAGGCATTCAGGCATTAATACTTGTTCAAAGAGTGAATGTCTGGAGCAGCAGCTGGCAAACAGAGCTCCCTTTCACCTGGGGTGCTCCAGGTCCTCACCCCTCACCCAGTGGTGTGAGACAGAGATTTTGAATTGCACAGAAATAACACTTGGCTGTATTTTTGTCAGAGACATTGGTTGCTCTGGTTCACATCCATAGATTCATAGAATGGGTTGGGTTCGAGGAGACCTTCAAGATCATCCAGTTCCACCCCCCGGCCATGGGCAGAGACATCTCCCACTAGCCCAGGTTGCTCAAGGCCTTATCCAACCTGGTCTTGAACACCAACAGGGAGGGGGCAGCCACAGCCTTCCTGGGCAACCTGTTCCAGTGTCTCCCCACCCTCACTCTCAAGAATTTCTTCCTAATCTCCAGTGTCAATCTCCCCTCCTCCAGTTTCAATCAGTTCCCTCTTGTACTACCACTACAAGCCCTTGCAAAAAGTCCCTATCTGCTCACCAGGAAATCATAGAATGGTTTTAAGTTGAAAGGGACCTTAGAGATCATCTACTCCAGCCTCCCTGCAGGGACATCTCTCAGCTGAACTGGGCTGCTCAAGGCCTCATCCAAGCTGGCCTTGAATACCCCCAGGGAGGAGGCATCTGCAACTTCCCTGGACAACCCTCCAACAGAGCCTCACCAAATAGACTTGAACAAACAAATCAACCTGAGCCAAACCCAGATGAAACCCCAAACTTCCCTGCTCTACAAATTCCTTGCTCTCTTTTGCCTCTAGAAACAGAAAGTGAGAATGAATTTCGTCCTCTGGATGAAAGGATAGATGAGTTTCACCCCAAAGCAACCAGAACTCTCTTCATTGGCAACCTGGAGAAGACAACCACCTACCACGACCTTCGCAACATCTTCCAGCGCTTCGGTGGGATAGTGGTAGGTCACTTCTCTGTGCTGCCTGAGGCCTCCTTGCCTGATCTTTCTCTACTGACCTGCAGTAATGCTGCAAGCAGTGGGAAACGGTGTTGTGAAGGACAGAAAAGTCAGCCTGTGGATAATAATCTGGGCTGAAAAGCCTAACTAGGTACCTGGGATGAAAATAGGCTCTTTTCATGTGGAATCGATACAACTCGGTGATGGAGCTTCAGTTTCCTGTTGATTGCTGAAACAAAGGGCTGGCTGTGGAAGTAGCCATCAGCTGCCACAGTCTGTGCCCTGGCAGCAGGGCAGGAGAGGCACAGAGCAGATGGATTCCTGATGACACACAAGGGATTTAGGGTTTCAGCTGAATGAGGTAGAGCAGCAGTCATTTCCCCTCTCCTCTTTTCTTTCTCCTCTCCTCTTTTCTCTCCCCTCTCCTCTTTTCTCTCCCCTCTCCTCTTTTCTCTCCCCCCTCCTCTTTTCTCTTCCCCCTCCTCTTTTCTCTTCCCTCTCCTCTTTTCTCTCCCCTCTCCTCTTTTCTCTCCCCTCTCCTCTTTTCTCTCCCCTCTCCTCTTTTCTCTCCCCTCTCCTCTTTTCTCTCCCCTCTCCTCTTTTCTCTCCCCTCTCCTCTTTTCTCTCCCCTCTCCTCTTTTCTCTCCCCTCTCCTCTTTTCTTTCTCCTCTCCTTTTTTCTTTCTCCTCTCCTCTTTTCTTTCTCCTCTCCTCTTTTCTTTCTCCTCTCCTCTTTTCTTTCTCCTCTCCTCTTTTCTTTCTCCTCTCCTCTTTTCTTTCTCCTCTCCTCTTTTCTTTCTCCTCTCCTCTTTTCTTTCTCCTCTCCTCTTTTCTTTCTCCTCTCTTTTCTTTCTCCTCTCCTCTTTTCTTTCTCCTCTCCTCTTTTCTTTCTCCTCTCCTCTTTTCTTTCTCCTCTCCTCTTTTCTTTCTCCTCTCCTCTTTTCTTTCTCCTCTCCTCTTTTCTTTCTCCTCTCTTTTCTTTCTCCTCTCCTCTTTTCTTTCTCCTCTCCTTTCTTTCTCCTCTCCTCTTTTCTCTCCCCTCTCCTCTTTTCTCTCCCCTCTCCTCTTTTCTCTCCCCTCTCCTCTCCTCTCCTCTTTTCTCTCTCCTCTCCTCTTTTCTCTCTCCTCTCCTCTTTTCTCTCACCTCTCCTCTTTTCTCTCCCCTCTCCTCTCCTCTTTTCTCTCCCCTCTCCTCTTTTCTCTCCCCTCTCCTCTTTTCTTTCTCCTCTCCTCTTTTCTTTCTCCTCTCCTCTTTTCTTTCTCCTCTCCTCTTTTCTTTCTCCTCTCCTCTTTTCTTTCTCCTCTCCTCTTTTCTTTCTCCTCTCTTTTCTTTCTCCTCTCCTCTTTTCTTTCTCCTCTCCTTTCTTTCTCCTCTCCTCTTTTCTCTCCCCTCTCCTCTTTTCTCTCCCCTCTCTCCTCTGAAAGGGAAATGTGCTTCCATGTAGGATGTGTACATTTTATGTTGTACATTTTATTTTGTGTGGCAGCTCTTGTACTTCCCTCCTCTGCTGTACCCCTGGCATCAACGCCGATTCATCAACTCACGTGGTGTCTGTGGTTTAAACTGTTTTCTAATGTTAGAGCAGCAGAGCTGTCCTGATAAAGATGCTTATCAGTGGCAGTGCACTGCCTGGAAATTGGCTTTTCAGTGACTGGTGCTGTCCTGTCAATGTTCTTTGTGGGGCAGAACGCAGCAGCAGCGCTGCCTCACACAATTTCCATGAAAACTTAAAAGCTCAGGTGGAAAAGGGCCCAGCTTTCTAACCTTTCCTGTGGATAATGAGCAAAGTAATGATATTTTATTTGCCTGTCAGAAGAAATTGCTTGCCCAGGGTGAGTGGTCAAGTATAATTTGCCATGGTTGCACTTAGTGCTACTTCAACCTCCTGGAATTGTAGTCCTCTATTAGTATTCCACTTAAATCATTAGGCCGGGGCTGTAGAAGTCTAATAGTTGTGTAAATCTCCCTGCTTACTTCTGTTTCCTCAGATAAAGAGCTCTTGGGTGAGCCTGCATCAAAGTGCTGCCTTGTCCCTAAATTTATTGCCCATGAAATTAGCCTGTCCTGAATGCTGGAGCGTTGGTGCTGGGGTTGGTGTGCTGGCGTTGGCACGCAGCTCACAAAGGAAGCTTGGGCTGTTTCCACACACACAGCTCAGCACTCCACCTGCTATTTTCAGCTCACAATGAATCACAACATCAGGAGTGAGTTCAGAGGCCCTCAGTGCATTTGCCAGTGCTAGTACTGAGCTGGAATGTTAACCAGATGTCAGCTCTGAGCTCGCTGGGGTTGTGGAATGGATCAGAATTAGCCTTTGTTTGGCTTCCTTAGGACTGTGCCTACTTTCCAACAGGCCTGTGGTGGCCTGGGATCAAACGGCAGCAGTGGGAGAAGTTGAGGATCTCCTTTGCCTTCAGGATGGTTCAAGAGATGTGCCCAACATCAATTTCTGTTTCCAGGAATAGGATGGATCATGTTTCTTTGGAAAAGAAACCCCATTTGGCTCTGCAATGGGGATGGGAGCAGGCTGTTTCCTCTTGAGCCGTGGCAAGCACAGACGAACCTCTGCTCCTTTGCCATCTTAAACTCTTTGTTGATCAGATCAGGCTTACTTCTGCAGGCTACAGCTCTGAATCTGCATTCCAAAGAGCTTTTCCCCACATCAGTAGGGATTTGGTTTTGCCACTGAGTGAGACCCACTGGGACAGTGAAGTTTTCAGCTGTCTGCTGTTATTTCTATCCTCTCTTTGAAGAAAATCTTGATGAAAGCTTGCTTGCTGTGACTGTGTCTCCAGAAAAGTCTAATAGGGTCTGTGGAACACCCTCTCCTGCCCATTGCTGACTGTGGATGGTTCTGTTTGGTGTCTTCCCCCAGGATATTGACATCAAGAAGGTGAATGGTGTCCCTCAGTATGCCTTCCTACAGTACTGCGACATCGCCAGCGTCTGCAAAGCCATTAAGAAGATGGATGGGGAGTACCTGGGAAACAACCGGCTCAAGGTAAGGAAACCCTCCCTAGGCTGCATCCTTCTCCCTCTTACTTCAGTTAGGGCATCATAGGATCTTTTGCAGCAGCTCAGTTTATGGAGATAAGATGGTTTTACTGTATAGAGCAAGGTGTTTTTAATGGCTGGGTGATGCTTTCAGCCACCACCAGAACTGGGATTCTCCAGGAGTTTTGTGGCAGGGTTGAGTGGCCTTGGGGACTGACACTCCCTGGCCTCAAAGGCTGTTCTGACACTGCTGACAAACAGGGGCTGTCCCTCCCCAGAGCTGCCAACCTGTCACATTCCAGAGGTGTTGGAATTGCAGAAGAGGCCAGTGTTGTCCCACACTGGAATGATTTCAGCTTGCAGAACTCATTCTTAGTAATTCCTCTCTGATTTTTGCCTCGCTCGCGCCACTACCAGATGCTAATTGTAGCAAAGCCATACAGGCAGCCCCACTTCCTTCAGATCCCATGGATTAGGAGTGCTCTGTTCAGCCAGTGTAAGACTTCTGCCCTGTTCTGATGCAAGTTTTGCCCTTCTGTGTGCAGCTGGGGTTTGGGAAGAGCATGCCTACCAACTGTGTGTGGTTAGATGGTCTCTCCACCAACGTTACGGATCAGTATTTAACTCGCCATTTCTGCCGCTACGGGCCTGTGGTGAAGGTAGGTGGGAGGCTTTGCCATCTGCTTTCAAAGTTGTTCCTGTCTTCCTTTCTTCCCATCCTGTCCTTTCAACCCCCAACTGTCCAGGGCTTTAGTGGTCAGCTAGAGAAATTCTCTCTGGGGTGTCATTTGGCTGACAGGGCTCCATAGCTTTGTACGCTCTCTGTCCGATCCCTAAAGCAGCTGCTTCTGGAGTTCTGGGATTAAAGAGAAAACCCAACCCAACCCAACCAACCCAGAAGTGTTTTGAAGGAGCTGAGCTAATGAGTGTTGGAAACCCATTTGTTGCTCTTGTGCAGTACAGTCTCTCCCAAATCCAAGTATCTTGGGAAGGCAAACACTGGAGAGGAACGTCTAATTCTGTAGTTAACACTCACGTGTGCTAATTGCATCATTAGACATAGCTCTGTGTGTTGCATCAGACCCAAAAATGACTTTTTAAGAGCAGTTAGCATAGGCACACTGACAGGAGTGCATGAAAGAAGAGAGGAAGTCAGTGATGGTGCCATAGTCTCAGCCCACACAGCAGGAGTGCATTGGATCGGTGCTAGGGATTTACACACCTGCTTAAACTTAAGCCAGCCACTTGTCCTGGGTCTTTCTTTTGGACACTGATGTGCTTCAAGCTAAGCCACATGTGTGTAAATCCTCACAGGATCAGGGTCTTGCCTCCTTAAAAGGACTTTTTGTGGGTTTGTGTTGCAGCTCTGGCATTAGTGTAGCTGCTGTTGCTTGAATAACAAGTTTAAAGCTGATACTTCTACATCAGGCGTTGAGCAACTGGCTAAGTGGTAGTGCAGAAGCTGCTTCCATTTGGGGATGAAATGTTCCCTTCACCTTGTTTTTTCTCCCCTAAAACACACTGGATAGTATTTTTTCCACACCCCCCCCCAAATCAATAAACCCCAACAAACCCTACAAGTAAAGCAAGAGAACAATGAACAGGAGCAAAAGTCAATTCCAAACCTCAGTCACCCAAGAAAACAAAAGGAAAGCAAAAGTCAATTGCAAACCTCAGTCACCCAAGAAAACAAAAGGGAAGCAAAAGTCAATTGCAAACCTCAGTCACCCAAGAAAACAAAAGGAAGGCAAAAGTCAATTCCAAACCTCAGTCACCCAAGAAAACAAAAGTAAAACACAGAAAAACAAAATAAAGGCATAAAATACCTCAAGCCACAGTATCCACAGCTCAAAGCAGTCCCGCGGCCTTTTGAGTCTCTCCTCGTTACGACCAATATGCCTCATCAGACAAAACCAAAATTAACCTTGCTGAAAAATGGCACTTCCTTCCTGGTACCCTCATGACTTAGGATTTTGTTGGGACTGACATTAAGTCCTGTGGATGAGGCTCTTATTTGGATTTTGTTTTGTTTTTTTGTTTTTTACAGGTGGTGTTTGACCGCTTAAAAGGCATGGCCCTGGTTCTCTACAATGAGATTGAATATGCACAAGCAGCTGTAAAAGAGACCAAGGGGAGGAAAATCGGTGGGAATAAGATTAAGGTGTGCAGAGTGAACCTCCAAAACAAACAAACAAACAAACAAACAAAAAACCCCCCAAACCAACCCAGAAACCGATTGCACTTAGGCCTCGCCCCTCCAAACGCTGCCATTGCAGACTGCCAGCCCAAAGGGATACTCAGTGGGAGGCCTCTGTCCCAGGCATCAGAGGCTTAAGCTGGTTTTCTCTCTTGGGCTTATCAAGATGTTAGGGTGTCTTGAGCTGGTACCTACAAAGCCTTCTCCCAGTACTCTGCCGTTTGTTTCACTGAACTTGTCTCTCTGAGCTCCTGAGTGTTGGTGTCTCTGTTCCTGCCTCATTTACCTGAATCCAAGGCAAACTTCTGTCCATTTCCATGGTAGAGAAGTGAAATCTGAGGGTGTGAAGTTCCTCTGGGGTAACCCATCATGGTGTGAGCTCCTCTGAGATAACCCATCGTGGTGTGAGCTCCTCTGGGGTAACCCATCATGGTGTGAGCTCCTCTGGGGTAACCCATCATGGTGTGAGCTCCTCTAGGATGACCCATCATGGTGTGAGCTCCTTTGGGGTAACCCATCATGGTGTGAGCTCCAGGATCACCCATCATGGTGTGAGCTCCTCTGGGGTAACCCATCATGTGTGAGCTCCTCTGGGGTAACCCATCATGGTGTGAGCTCCAGGATCACCCATCATGGTGTGAGCTCCTTTGGGGTAACCCATCATGATGTGAGCTCCTCTGGGGTAACCCATCATGGTGTGAGCTCCAGGATCACCCATCATGGTATGAGCTCCTCTGGGATAACCCATCATGGTGTGAGCTCCTCTGGGGTAACCCATCATGGTGTGAGCTCCAGGATCACCCATCATGGTGTGAGCTCCTCTGGGATAACCCATCATGGTATGAGCTCCTCTAGGATGACCCACCATGGTGTGAGCTCCTCTAGGATGACCCATCATGGTGTGAGCTCCTTTGGGATAACCAATCATGGTGTGAGCTCCTTTGGGATAACCCATCGTGGTGTGAACTCCTCTGGGATAACCACCATGGTGTGAGTTCCTCCAGGGTAACCCACGGTAGTGTATGTTCCTCCAGGATTGCACATCACTCATTTCAGCTGCTGATGCCCAGGCTTTTGACCTGGCTGAGGCCATCCACAGTGGCTTGCACACTGCAGTCATGGGGTACAGCAGCCCAAGCATGAAACCATCTCCTTCCTTAACAGAGCAATGAATGAAACCCACTTGCTTAAAAAACCCAAGAGAAACTACTTTTTAGCTGGAGCCACACTTCACGCTTACAGAGCTGTCTTGGATTTGGGTCAATGTGGTAATACCTGTTCCAACTGTCCCATCAGTTCCACTAATTGGGGACGTGAGGTGTCAACCAACCCTCTGAATTAGCTTCCTCCTCCTCCTTTCTTCCCTCCTACTAAAGAGTGGGTAATGATTTCCAGCATGATCTCTCCTCTGGTGTATTATTAACCTAGCAGCTTCACCCCCACTGGGTTTAGGAGTTGGCTGTGTGGCCATTTGGAAGCGTGGTGCTGGAACAGAAGCAGCCTTGATGTGCAATCAAACGTGTGGCCATGTGCAAGTTTCACATCTTGTCTTTGTGGGTCTTGCTACTTAGCAACAAGCAGCACCCTCAGTGTACATCCCTCTGTGCTCCACTCCTGTGGTCATACAAGTGCCTGGGCTGGCTGCTGTAAAAAGCAGGAAGCAGTGCTAAAACTGCTGCCTTCTGTGACACACATTATGTTAAATCCATTTGAATCCTGTGTTTTTTACATGTGTGTGCCCCTAGTGTCTGTGAATCCTTATCACTAAGAAGAGCCTCCAGCTTGAGTGCTGTTAACTCTTCACACCTGACAAGCTACACCATCAGCTTCCTCATATTGTCACCCCTGGCCTGAGCAGCCAGAGCAAGGAGCTGCAGCTGCAGTTTGGGAGGCTTCATTCCTTTCCCTCCTGCTCCTGCCTTGCTGTCTCACCCCAGGCAGAGAACGTGGAGTCTGAAATAGATGAATAATGCTGACCTGCTGTAGCACTGCCAGGAGATTAAAGGGACTTTGGAGCTGTAATTGGAGCTGTAGCATTAAAAACGTCAATACCACTCTAATAACCTGTATTTGTCCTGCTGCTTTACTGAAGCCTCTGGTCTGGCAGCTCCAGCAGCATACACCAGTAAGGAGGTAGCTACAGAGCCCTATGCAGCTACACTGAGTTGAGAGAGAAAGGTTTTTACTCCTGGAGGTGCTAGGGCTGGTCCTGGGAAGCATTTGATGTGGGGTTTGTTATGTATCATCATCCCCACTGTCAGTTCTGCTCCCATCTGCAGGCTGCAGCAGGCAGGGAAGTGCTGTTAAAATGGGGCTGTTTCTCTCACTGAAGGTGCTTTCCCCCTTTTGTTTTTCAGGTGGACTTTGCAAACCGAGAGAGTCAGTTGGCATTTTATCATTCCATGGAAAAAACGGGGCAGGACATCAGAGACTTCTATGAAATGCTGGCAGAAAGAAGGCATGTGGCACAGTATCTGTATTTTACTACCTTTGCAGCATTATCCTAAGTGAAATTAATCATAGAATGGGTTGGGTTGGAAGGGACCTTAAAGATCGTCTGGTTCCACCCCCTGCCCCCATCCACAGTGACACACCTTCCACCAGGCCAGGTTGCTCAAGGCCTTATCCAAGCTGGCCTTGAACACCTCCAGGGAGGAGGCATCCACAGTCTCCCTGGGCAGCCTGTTCCAGTGTCTCACCACTCTATTAAACAAACACTTAGATTTCTTCCTCTCAACTTAATCCTGGAGCACCTCTGCTACGGGGATAGGCTGAGAGAGCTGGAGCTGTTCAGCTTAGAGAAGAGAAGACTCCAGGGGGACCTTAGAGCTGCCTTCCAATAGCTGAAGGGGTCCTACAAGAAGGGTGTAGAGGGATTTCAATGAGGGTGTCTGGAGGCAAGACAAGGGGGAATGGTTTGAAGCTGAGGGGAGCTGGGTTAGACTGGAGCTTAGGAAGTATCTGAAGGGGGCCTACAGGAAGGCTGGGGAAGGACTTCTCAGGATCTCAGGTAGTGATAGGACTAGGGGAAATGGAATGAAGCTGGAGGTGGGGAGATTCAGGCTGGATGTGAGGAGGAGGTTCTTCACCATGAGAGTGGTGAGACCCTGGAATGGGTTGTCCAGGGAGGTGGTCGAGGCCCCGTCCCTGGGGGTGTTTAAGAGCAGGCTGGATGAGGCTCTGTCCAGCCTGATCTAGTGTGGGGTGTCCCTGCCCATGGCAGAGGGGTTGGAACTAAATGATCCTTGTGGTCCCTTCCAACCCTGAATGAAACTATGAAACTATGAAACTAAGAAGTTCTTCAGTATGAGGGTGGTGAGAGTCTGCAGTGCATGCTGCCCAGGCCTCTTCCCTGGGGGTGTTTAAGGCCAGGCTGGATGAGGCCTTGAGCAGCCAAACCTAGTTGAGAGGTGTCCCTGCTCATGGCAGGGAGGTTGGAGCAGATGATCTCTGAGTCCCTTCCAGCCTGAGCCATTCTAGGATTTATTAACAATTTTTGGCATACTCTAAGTGTCTTTTGATACCTTCTTGATACTGTCTTTTTTTAAACCAGTGTAGGTGGTCAGACTTCAAACTGTGCAGCCAGGATATCACACATCTGAAGCGTAGTTGGTCACTGAAATTCACACCTAGGTGGAGGTTGCAGCTGTATATTTAGGCTCTGGTTGCTGTGGTGGGTCAGCAGGACACAGTTGTGAGTCATTTGTCATTCCTTAGGAAGGCAAAGAGCAGCTTCTCTGTGGTGGCTTCCAGGAGCAGTGTCTGTGCTGGCTGTGTACAGATGAGTCTGATAAACTGCTGCTCAGCTGCTGAGCTGAGAGCAAAACTGGATCTGCCACCTGCTCCTTTTCATTTGTTAACTTGATAAAACACTAACATATGAGTGAGGCTGCAGGAGGTTTTTTTAGCTGTTTGACAGGAAAAATGGGGCAATGCCAACCTCATGAAGTTCAGCAAAGCCAAGCAAAAGGTCCTGCCCTTGGATCAGAGCAGTCACAACCACAAATCCAGACTGGGCAGAGAATGGATAGAAAGCAGTGCTGAGAAGGACGTGGAAGTGCTGGATGATGAGAAGCTGAACCTGAGCCAGCAGTGTGTGCTGGAAGCCCAGCCCCAGCCATGTCCTGATGCCCAGCAGTGTGGGCAGCAGGTGGTGGGAGGGGATTTTGCCCCTCTGCTCTGCTGAGACACCACCTGCAGTGCTGGGGCCAGCTCTGGAGTGCTCAGCACAGGAGAGAGAGACATGGACCTGTTGGAACAGTTCAAGAGGAAACCATGAGGATGATCAGAGGGCTGGAGCACCTCTCCTGTGAAGACAGGCTGCAAGAATTGGGGCTGTTCAGTCTGGAGAAGAGAAGGCTCCAGGGAGACCTTCAAGCAGCCTCCCAGGATTTGAAGGGGGCTACAGGAGAGCTGGAGAGGGCCTTGTGACAAAGGCCTGGAGTGACAGGATGAGGGGTGATGACTTCTAACTGGAAGATACTGGATTTAGTTGAGACATGAAGAAGAAATTCTTCCCTGTCAGGGTGCTGAGGCACTGAAACATTGCACAGAGAAGTTGTGGAAGCTTCAAACCTGAAAATGTTCAAAGTTAGGTTGGATGAGGCCCTGAGCAATCTGGGCTGGTGGGAGGTGTCCCTGCCCATGGCAGGGGGGTTGGAACTGGATGATCTTGAAGGTCCCTTCCAACCCAAACCATTCTAGGAGTCTATGAAAAATGTGTTCAGTGTTGATGTCGAGGAGCATCTGCCATGACAATATCTGGCTGGTTTGGACATGCCACAGAGCCTGCTCTGACCCTGTGTTGCCACTCCTCTCTGCATGCCCTGGCTGAGAGCCACCTGGCACAGAACCACTCTGCATTTAAGCCTTTTTTTTTTGCCTCTAGTGGCTGAATAAACAATGACTGGTGAAGAGGGAAGCATCTTCTCTTTGTTTGGGTGCTTTTTTATTACCTTCAGAGGCTCAGTTGTTGGGGTTCTGATGTACCTCTGACTAAGGGCAGTGTGACACTTGATGGTACCTGTGACCTAGATAACTTTTATGGGGTTTTGCAGCAAAACAGCCTGGTCTGCCATAGATGCAGCGTTGTCAGATGTAAATGTGAGGAGGGCTTGGAGATTGGCAATCAGAATTTGCATAATGGAAATATATGTTCTCATCCTCCAGTCCTGGCCAGATGTTGCGATGTGCCAGCAAGCAGCCAGCAATCGTTGCCTCTGAACTCCACATCCCAAAGAGAGCAGGGCATTAGTGGATGTCTCTTAATGACCAGGAGTCAGCTGGGCTTTGTCCAGTCACATCTTTGTCCTCCTGAGTAGAACACTGATTCCTGGAACAGCATGAGGTGGTGATTTTCTCTTGCCTGTCTTTGTACTACAAGAAGGACATTGAGGGGCTGGAGCAGGTCCAGAAAATACCGTGATACCATGAAAAGGGCAACCAAGCTGGTGAAGGGTCTGGAGAACAGGGCTGGGGTGGAGCAGATGAGGGACCTGGGGTTGTTCAGTCCTGAGATAAGGATGCTGAGGGGAGACCTTCTGGCTCTCTACGGCTCCCTGAAAGGAGGTTGGAGCCAGGTGGGGGTTGATCTCTTCTCTCTAGTATCAAGTGATAGGATGAGAGGAAATGGTCTCAAGTTGTGCCAGAGAGTTTTAGGTTGGACATGAGATTTCTTCACTGAAAGGGTTCTCAAACACTGGCACAGGCTGTCCAGGGAGGCGGTTGAATTCCCACCCTTGGAGGTGTTTAAAAGCCACAGAGATGTGGTGCTGAGTGACGTGGTTTAGCACCAGCCTTGGTAGTTAGAGAGTGGTTGGACTCAAAGGTCTTTCTCAACCAAAATGATTCTGATCCTGTAGTCATTAGGAGCCACTTAGGAATAATGAATCACAGAGTGACCAAGTGAGCTCTGCAGTGAGTCTTGTAATTCTGCATCTTCTGGTCCTCCTCCAAGCTCCTCCTGGCCACTGCTGTTCCCTTGCAGTGATGTGAAGATCCCAGATTCTCTTTGGTTGCAGTTGTAGCCACTGCTCAGTAGTGGAGAAATTCCAGGCTCTTGATTCATGCTCTCAGAGGTGGGTTTCAGGTTTGCCAGCTGGGATGTTCCTCACCATACCAGCTGTGCATGGGTGCACAGGAGCTGTGTAGCTTTTGCTTTAATTTAGTGCAGTGCTTGAATTTGGCAAAAATTAAGCAGTAAAGATGGTGAGAAGATACTTGGCAGAGCTGCCTGGAAATGACCAGTTAGCTGCAGTAGGGTATTTGATAAGCTAACAAAGCATTTAATGAGAGAATCCTAGAATGGTTTGGGTTGGAAGGGACCTTGAGGGTCATCTAGTGTCCATGGGCAGGGACACCTACTGCTAGCCCAGGTTGCTCAAGGCACCATCCAACCTGGCTTTGAACACTTGCAAGCTTGGAGCCCCCATAGCCTCTCTGGGCATTCTGTTCCAGTGCCTCACCACCATTATGGGGAAGAATTTCTTTTTCATGTCTCATCTAAATCCAGCTTCTTCCAGTTTGAAGCCATCACCCCTCGTCCTGTCGCTCCATCCGTCCTGTCATTTGTACAAAGTCCCTCTCCAGTTCTTCTGTAACCCCCTTTAGATACTGAAAGATTCCCTTAAGGTGTCCCTGGAGCTTTCTCTTCTCCAGGCTGAAAAACTCCAACTCTCTCAGCCTGGCTTCACAGAAGAGATGCTCCAGCCCTTGGATCATGTTCTGCATGTTTTTCATCATGACTTGCACACAGATTTGTTGTGATTCAGTCTCTGTGTGCAGCTGTGTACAGATGTGTGTATAATGAAGTGACCCTGCAATGATTCCCCACACAGCAGAGTGTGGTTGGGAAGGAGAACTGACCCATTTATTCTTATCTTTAGCAGAGATGAGCGAAGAGGATCTTACGAGTACGCCCCTGACCGTACCTACTACGAGACCGTTCGGACCCCGGGGACGTATCCTGAAGATCCTCGTCGAGAATACCCAGCCCGAGGCAGGGAGTTCTACGCCGAGTGGGATCCCTACCAAGGAGACTACTATGACCCACGCTACTACGACGACCCACGGGAGTACAGGGATTACCGGGGCGATCCTTACGAGCAGGACATAAGGGAATACAGTTACAGGCAGCGGGAGAGAGAGAGGGAGAGGGAACGGTTTGAATCCGACCGGGACAGAGACCACGAGCGGAGACCAATCGAACGGAGCCAGAGTCCGACACACTCCAGGCGCCCACAGAGCCCCGGAGCGTCGCCCTCGCAGTCGGAAAGGCTGCAGAGCGATTCGGAGAGGAGGATTTACAGCAGGTCATCGGATCGCAGCGGCAGCTGCAGCTCTCTGTCCCCTCCGCGATACGACAAGCTGGAGAAAGCCCGCGTGGAACGGTACACAAAAAACGAGAAAGCGGAGAAGGAGCGAGCGTTCGAGCAGGAGAGGGTGGACAAGGAGAAGCGTTTGGTCAGGAAGGAAAAGCCAGAAAAAGTAGAAAAGGAGAAAATCGATAAACAGAAACGGAAAGCAAAAATCCATTCACCCAGCTCACAGTCTTCTGAGACAGATCAAGAGAACGAGCGAGAGCCCAGCCCTGAAAAACTGAAGGGCAACAGCAAACAAAGCAAAGAGAGAGGTGACAAAGAAGGGACGGCGAAAAACCGCCTGGAGCTAATGCCCTGCGTCGTGCTGACCCGAGTGAAAGAAAAGGAAGGGAAAGTTATCGATCAGCCTGCTTTGGAGAAGCTGAGAGCAAAGCTTGATAATGACACTATGAAGTCCCCCCTCCTGGAGCAGAAAACACAGACCTCTCAAGCTGAGCAAACCAAGTCTGAGCAGTCTAAACTGGAACCTGTCAGAACCAAGGTACAAAAAGAGAAGGCCCTTGCCAGTCATGTTGAAGTAGTGGATAAGGAGGGAAAACTGAAACCCAAAAAGCATTTGAAGACCGAGCAAACCTCCGAGGGGGCCAACGCGGTAGATTTAGACAAGTTGGAGGCGCGTAAGAGGCGTTTTGCTGATGCAAATCTGAAGCCTGACCGACAAAAACTGGAAGTGAAGAGAAGCAGCCAAGACGAGGAGGACACACGTATGGCTTTGAAAAAGCAGCTCGATGCAACGGCTTCCTCTCGAGAAACGACCATGTTAAGGGAAGGTGAAGTGGAGAGAAAACCCCTGAGGAAGGAGATGCTTAAAAGGGAATCGAAAAAACTCAAACTGGACAGACTTATTCCTGTTACTAGTCCCAAAGAAATCCAGGAGACTCTCAGTGTTGGCGGGATTGCCATGCGTCCCACCCTGGATCTGCAGGCAAGGCTCATGGAGACAGCCGAGGAACCCGTGGAAGTTCAGGAACTCTCTTCTAAAAAACTGAATCCAGTAAAACCCCAACATAAACAGGTGCAGCTGCTAGATGACCAAGGGACAGAGAGAGAGGATGCAAGGAAGAACTACTCTGCTCTTCCAGAAGAGGCACCTGACCATAAACTTGGCCAAGAGAAACCTCAGCCAGCTGATACAGAGGAGAAAATCGGCATCGACATCGACCACACACAGAGCTACAGGAAACAAATGGAGCAAAGCCGCAGGTTAAAGCAGCAGCTAGAAATGGAGATAGCCAAGTCTGAGAAGTTTGGCAGTCCAAAGAAAGATGTTGATGAGTATGAAAGAAGGAGCTTGGTCCATGAGGTGGGCAAACCTCCACAAGATGTCACCGATGATTCTCCGCCAAGTAAAAGGAAAAAGACTGACCAGTTCGACTTTGAAATTAGCACTAAAAGAGAAAGGAACTACAGAAGCTCTCGTCAGGTGAGCGAAGACTCCGAAAGGACCTCCTGTTCCCCTAGCATCAGACACTTCCCTTTCCATGAAGATGATGACACGCTCGATTCTCCGAGGCTAATGCCCTTAAAGGAAACCAAAGAGTCACCTAAAATAGAAGAAAAGGGTTTGTCGTACTCCAACATGACTGTGAGGGAGGACTCGCTGAAATTCAATCCTTACGATTCCAGCAGAAGGGAGCAGATGGCAGAAATGGCTAAAATAAAACTCTCTGTGCTGAGCTCTGAGGATGACTCCAGTAGGTGGGAAACACAAGGGAAGCAGGAGCCTGGCAGAGTTGATATCAGCTTCCCAAGCAGCATTGTCAAAAGAGACAGCATCCGCAAGCGCTCTGTGCGGGACCTGGAGCCTGGCGAGGTGCCTTCAGACTCGGATGATGACGGTGAAAACAAGCCCCATTCCCCAAAAGCCTCCTCCCTGTTGGAGAGCTCCAGGTTGTCTTTTTTATTAAGAGACAGAGAAGAGAAATTACGTGAGAGAGAGGAGCGACTGTCAAGCTCCTTAGAAAGAAACAAATTTTACTCCTTTGCATTGGACAAGACAATCACACCAGACACAAAGGCCTTGCTTGAAAGAGCTAAGTCTCTCTCTTCCTCCAGAGAGGAAAATTGGTCCTTTCTAGACTGGGATTCGCGATTCGCGAGCTTTCGAAACAATAAAGACAAAGAGAAGGTTGACTCAGCTCCGAGACCTATTCCATCTTGGTATATGAAAAAGAAAAAAATCAGGACTGACTCAGAAGGTGGAAAACTGGATGATAAGAAAGAAGATCATAAAGAGGAGGAACAAGAGAGGCAGGAACTGTTTGCCTCTCGGTTTTTGCATAGTTCGATCTTCGAGCAGGACTCCAAGCGCCTGCAGCATTTAGAGAGGAAAGATGATGATCTGGACTTCATTTCTGGGAGGTTGTATGGGAGACAGTCTTCCTCTGATGGGACGAACAGCATGGCTGACCTGGTGCAGGAACCGGTGGTTCTCTTCCACAGCAGATTCATCGAACTGACGCGAATGCAGCAGAAAGAAAAGGAGAAAGATCAGAAACCGAAAGAAGTGGAAAAGCAGGAAGATAAAGAAAACCGTCCCAAAACACCAGAAACTGTTCCTGATAGCAAAGAACCAGAACATAAAACTTCCTCAGTGGTTGGTCCCTCTTCAGTCACTGTCCTGCCACAGGAACCAGTACCAGTCACCTCTGAGAAGGTGGTGAATGAGAAGGTGGTGGTGGAAACAGCTTCTGTAAAAGAAGAAAAGCCATCTGAACCTGCTTCTGCAGCAGAGGAACCAAAAGCTTTCCCTGAACTTGCTGCTCCGGTCAAAACGGAACCAGCCGAGCAAACTGAACCCCCATCAGCCATAGAAGTTAGTAAAGAAGTTGTCACTACTACAAACCTGGCACCAGAGGAAGATGCTGTGGCAACAGAGCATCCTTCATACTTGGATACCAAGCCTCCTACCCCTGGATCTTCATTTTCCAAAGCGGAGGATGGTGTAGATCCAGAACCTGAAGGCGTCCAGCTGATTGCGCCTCTGCCCAAGCTTGTTCAGAAGGCTGATGAAGCTGCGGAGCCTAAAGAAGAAAATCCTCCACCTTCTGCCAACGCTGATGCCAGCGTGAGTCAAAAGGTGGAGGCGGCTGCCGAGGTCCCTCCGCCCGTGTCTGACAATGATATGGAAGCGGAAGCTCCGGTTGCTGTCAAGGATAAAAAGTCCTACAAGAGCAAACGCTCCAAGACTCCTGTGCAGTCGGCCACAGCCAGTGTCGCGGAGAAGCCCGTCACAAGGAAGAGTGAAAGAATTGACCGTGAAAAGCTGAAAAGGTCGAGCTCTCCTCGGGGGGAGATGCAGAAGCTCTCCGAGTTGAAAGTAGAGGTGGAGAAGGTTCCGAGGAATGCTGCTAAATCCCCGAGTTCTGCTGCAGAGCCTGAAAACGTGGAGCCAAGCTTGCCCATAAGCCGGACCAGGCGCAGAAACGTAAGGTCAGTCTATGCTACCACAGGGGATAATGAAGGTCCATCTCCGGTGAAGGACTCCCTGGAGGTCACTAGATCCACCAGAAAAAGAGGGGAGAAGGAACCACAGGAAACGGTGACAACTGTTCCAACAACACCGAGGAGGGGAAGACCTCCCAAAACCCGCCGTAAGCCAGAGGAGGACATCTCTCCAATAAAGACAGAAGCAGTACAGCAAGAGGTGGAGGAGGCTGAAGCTAAAGACGCTGTGGAAGCTCCTAAGCCTACAGAAGGCTGGAGGTCTCCCAGGTCCCAGAAGCTAACACACGGTTACACATCAGCTGCTACAAGCCAACAGGGGAAGAAAGGGAAGAACGAACCGAAAGGAGATACCTCAGCTGAAGCTGAGGATGCTGCTGAAAGAAGTGGCCAGGAACTGGGTGTTGGTGACAATGGCAATAAGGCCAAAGTCACAGAGAAAGAGCCGGTGGCAAGTGAGCAGAAACGTGACAGGAAAGAGCTGGATGTGGAGAAGAGCCAGCTAGACATCCCCACGGTTGAGATCGCTGAGAAGAAACCGGCGCCAGAAAAGGTCACAAAATCCAAAAGGGGAAGGTACAAAAACACCAAACCAGTTGTAGACAAAGCCTCCGTGTGTCTCAAAAACGTGGAGATCCGCCTCAATGTGGACGAAGTCAAGGGTGCCCTGCGGCCGACTGATGAGGATGCAGAGCCAGTGGCGGTGTCACCGGCCAAAATGAAGAGTCCCCAGAAGGAGGACATCTTGCCACCTCATTTTGTTAAGAATGAGGTAGAAGATTCCTTCCCAGAAACAGAGAAAGAGGTGATGCGGGAAGCGAAACAGTCCCCCGAAGCTGCCCAGTTAGCAAAACAGATTGAACTGGAGCAGGCTGTGGAGAACATCGCCAAGCTCACCGAAACCCCACCCTCGATGGCTGCCTACAAAGAGCCAGCGACGGACGTCTCTGAAGTGCGTCAGGAGGAGGAGGGAGACAAACCTGCGCACCAGGCCAGCGAGACGGAGCTGGCAGCGGCCATTGGTTCCATCATCAATGATATTTCTGGGGAGACAGAAAGCTTCCCTGCACCACCAACCTATCCTGCTGAATCGGAGGCTGAAATCCCCGCAGAGCCCTTGGTGCTGCCATCGCCTCGGGAGGAGATGGAGCCCGAGACGGATCAGGCAGTGAATAATATCCTGGAGAGTGAGGCTGCCGTGGAGCCTGCAGTGCAGCCGGTAACCAGCTCTGCCCCGTCGGCAGTGGAGGTGGAGAGCAAGGAGGCCGAAGTCAGCTTCAGTGAATCTTCCAACTCTGCGCAGGAGGCTGAGACCTTGCAGGAGGCTGAAGTTGCTCGGAAGGAAAAGGGACGGCAGAAAACCACGCGGCAGAGGCGCAAAAGGAGCACAGGCAGGAAGGGTGACATTGTCGAAGTCAACACCTTTGAGCCAGAGAGGGTGCAGAGCAAGTCACCCCCTGTCAATGAAGTCAAGACAAAGCCTGAAGAAGCCTCAAAGGAGGAAAAACCACCCAAGATGGCAGCTCAGGTGTCTGTGGAACCAAGCGCTTCAGATGCCAGCAAGGCTGCAGCTGCTGATGTTGTTGTGGCTGCGCATGAAGCTGTCGCTGAGACTGGCACCTCTCCGAAAGCACCAGCTCCAGCTCCTCTGGACTTGGTCACCCCACCGGTTCCCCTTGATGAGGGGAGTCAGAGCGGGTTCAAGATCCGGTCGCCCTTGGAGAACACACCTATCACACCGCCGAGTGCCCCAAATGCAGCCCTTCCTGCCATCCCTGCAGCCAAGCTGCCCACCCCAGTGCCCACTGCCATCGTCCCCCTTCACGCTGGCGCTGCTAAGGTGCCAGAGTGGATGGTAAGGCACGAGGAACCCCGTGCCCATTCCACGCCCCCTCCCGCTCTCCCCCCAGACACTAAGGCTTCAGATATCGACACGAACTCCAGCACTTTGAGGAAGATACTGATGGAACCCAAGTACGTCTCGGCGACAAGCATCACCTCCACGCACGTCACGACGACACACGCCGAGCCAGTGAGTGCACCATCTTTGGAGGAGGCATCTCTCCACCCTGCTGTAGAGGCCATCAAGCCAGTATCAGACGAGAAGTCAGCAGTTCCCCTCACCAACGCCCTGGAGCCACCGGTGGCTGAAGCGCCGGTGTTCACTGAGAAGGAAAAGATCAGCACCGTGATCGCTCCCAAAGCTACTTCAGTTATAAGCAGGATGCCTCACAGCATGGATCTGGAGGAGGCTCCCAGGATCACCTTGGTGAAGCAGGCTCCTCAAACCCAGACATGTCTGGTCAATGCCCCCTCACCCAAATTCAAGCAGAGGTCAAGCACAAACGATAACAGTAGGTTTCATCCGGGGTCAATGTCAATCATTGAGGAGAGGCCTGTAGAGACTGGGTCCAGCCCGGGGCTGCGGGTGAACACCTCAGAAGGTGTGGTGCTTCTGAGTTACTCTGGGCAGAAGACAGAAGGCCCCCAGCGCATTAGTGCCAAGATCAGCCAGATTCCCCCAGCCAGCGCTGTGGACATAGAGTTCCAGCAGTCTGTGTCCAAGTCTCAGATTAAACAGGAGCCCATCACGCCCTCCCAGCCGACGCCAAAGGGCTCCCAGACCTCGGCAGCCTACGGGACTGTTTCCACCCATTCTTCTTTGGTACTAGGAACGCAACCTTACAACACGTCGCCCGTCATCTCCTCCGTCAAGCAGGAGCGCGCCGCACTGGAGAAGCCGGATGCCTCCCACCTTTCTGTCCAGCCTCCAGCCTCCCAGCCCGGCAAGGTCCTCACGCAGGCTGTCAACACTCCACCTGTGCTCGTCCATAACCAGATGGTCGTGAACAAAAAACTGTCCGACCCAGCTGCTCTCAAAGTGGAGACCAAGACTCTGCAACCATCCAGCTTGAGCCCTGGGGTTAGTCCTCACCACCCTTCCCTCTCTGGGAAGATGCATTCGGAGGCCAACCACGTCAGCTCGGGACCCAGCACCCCGACCGACCGGGCTATTTCCCACTTGGGGGTGACCAAGCAGGAGCCGCACTCGCCACGTACCAGCGGGCACTCGCCGTCGCCGTTCCCCCGTGCCTGCCATCCCGGCAGCACCTCGTCCCCGGCGCTGTCAAGCAGTACTCCGGTCATGCTGGCGCCGGGGATTCCCGTTCCTCAGTACATATCCAGCATGCATCCTGAGCAATCTGTGATCATGCCCCCTCACAGCGTCACACAGACTGTGTCCTTGGGCCACCTGTCCCAAGGCGAGGTGAGGATGAACACCCCTCCTCTCTCCAGCATCCCTTATGGCATCCGCCCGGAAGCGCTCCACTCCCCCCGAGCTGCTCTGCAACCCCAGATAGAGATCAAACCTCAGCAGTCCAGCACACCCCAGCCAGCTCCCATCCGGGACATCGTCATGCCTCCTCTGTCTTCTCAGCATCCCCCTGAGGAGGAGATGCACTACCACCACACCACGGTGTGCCGAGGCCCGGCCCAGGTGCAGTCTGACGTGCTGGTGATGCAGCCGGACTACCGCATGCACCCCACGAGCATCAGGCTGGAGCAGTACAACGTGCCGCGGGACGTCAGGATGATCATGCACCCGCACATGGCCGCCGTGGGCGAGCACCACTCGGAATCCAGACAATCCCGGACTCCTGAGGGGGCTGTGAAAACCCCCCCTGTCAGTAAGACCCCGCAGCCTGGCAAAGAGACACCCAAATCCTCCGAAGGCAAGATGGCTCATTCCCCTCACAGCGAGCCACGGCTCCTCAGCGTCCCTTCCGGCAGCCAGCTGCCTGGACTGCCTCTGACGCAGCCTGTGGTGGTGCCCCACGGGGTGCAGATCATGCACCCTGCAGGGAGCTCCTTTCATGATTATCGGTCTGTCTACGGTGACATGAGGAATTACCACACGGCGGCACAGCTCGGGCACCCCCAGTTCCCGGGTGCCTCGCCCATCGGGCTGCCTTCCCGGAGCATGACCCCATCTCAGGTGAGAAAGAATCCCCTGTTCTTCTGCTTGAAATCTGGAGCACTTGCAGCTGGTGACAGCACTGATGTGGCTCTGCGTGGCTGAGTTTAGCTCTCTGTGGTTAGTTTCCAAGCCCCACTTAAGCTCCCAGCACAAGAGGAGCTGGTTTTGTGTGGGGAATGGCCTTGGAACCCAGCTGCAGAGGACAGTAAAGAAGCCCCTTTGCTTAACTGCTTTAGGACTCAGACCAGGAGGTGTGAAGATGGCTTAACAGGTTTCTAGACATAGAGGTTTCAGGGGGAGGTTTGTCAGCATTGAGGTGGTCTCTAGGTCAGATATGATTGGATGGGTGGACTTGGAGCAGGATTCAGGGGATGTGGTTTCAGCTCTCAGGTCCGAGAGGCTGGTGGAGTGGCCTTGGAAGGTGGGGGACAGGCCTAGGCACTACTCCAGCAGGGCTGGTGCCGTGGCGTGGAGACAGATTTCTCCACCAGCAATCTGACAGTGTCCTGGCAGCTTGGTTAAGGAGTTCTGCTGTGCTCACAGCCTAAAGTCTTCCCTCTTTCCCCCGCCGCTGGCTTTCCAGGGTCTGCCGGAGGGTGAGCACTCGCACGCCAGCCAGCCGGTGCGCAGCAAGACTCCTCAGATCCCGCAGGATCCCAAGGGCCCTCCGGCAGCAGGACCTGAGCAGAGTCACCACCCCACTGTAAATAGGCATGCAGCACAGCTGGAGCCTCACGTCCACCTGCAGCGGGCACCGGCAGACACGGGGCAGACCTCCTACCCTTCTCCCGTGGCCATTTCGATGAAACAGGAGCTTCCGTCACCGCACCAGCCGCAGGCGGTTCCCAAGCAGTCCATGTTCATCCCCACCACAGCAGGGCCCGGGGCGCCCCCAGGGCTGCCCCTCAGTCGCCCCGAGCCCCAGTCTGCTCTCAAGCAGGAGCCATCTCCTCACCCTGTGTCGCAGAGACCTGTGGACATGGTCCAGCTTCTGACGGTGAGTATCGGCTTCGGCCTCCTCTGCTGGCTGGGCAGGGTCCTGTTCCTTGGCAGGGCAGAGAGAATCAGGTTCTGTGTAGCTCAGCTTACCTGCAGCACCAAAACCTGACCTCTCACATCAGATGTGGAGAGAGCATTTGATCATCTCTCTTGCTTCCTGGGTGGACTTTTGCATAAACCACTCTGCCACAGCCCTGGGGCTGAGGAAGAGGAAGGAGATGGTGAGGAGCCAGGCCCGGATGAGGAGCTGAGAGTTGCTTTCAGCACTGAGTATTTCCAGCATAACCTTCAGCAACTCTCCTGCTGCTGCACTTTCTCAGTTCTCCTGTTTGGGACACTGGAGCAGGCTGCCCAGGCGGGTTGTGGAGTCTCTCTCTCTGGAGATACTCAAGATCAACCTGGATGAGTTCCTGTGTGACCTGCTCTAGGTGATCCTACTTTGCACAGCAGGGGGGTTGGACTGGATGATCTCCGGAGGTCCCTTCCAGCCCCTAACATCCCGTGATTCTGTGAAGAGAGCAAACAGCATTTGGTGGCAGCCCTGCACTGCCTCATGCTGCACGGGAGGCTGAAGGATGTTCTGCTGTTGGGATGAGCAGAGTCACCCAGGTGGCTCAGCCAGGTGGAAGGAAAAGGACTGGAGCAGTGATTTAGCAGGACCTGAACTGGGCTGGTGCCACAGCTCTACCAAGGTGTCTTAATTGCCAGTGAAATACGGGAGGCAAGGGAGCAATTCAGCACGGGGTGTGAGATCCCCCTCTCCTCCATCTATCTGTGTCTGATGTTTTTCCTTCTCTCCCCAGAAATACCCCATTGTCTGGCAGGGCCTTCTGGCTCTCAAGAACGACACTGCTGCTGTTCAGCTCCACTTTGTCTCCGGGAATAACGTCCTGGCACACCGGTCGCTGCCCGCGCCCGAGGGAGGGCCCCCGCTGCGGATCGCCCAGCGCATGCGGCTGGAGGCGTCGCAGCTGGAGGGCGTCGCACGCAGGATGATGGTGAGGGCTCAGGATGGGGATGTGGGAAGAGCTGCTGCTGCCTTGGGAATGCTGAGAGCTGGGCTCTTCATAGCAGCTGCGTAACAAAACCAAACCAAACCAAACCAAACCAAACCAGGTTGGAAGAGACCTTCAAGATCATCGTGTCCAACCCATCAACCAATCCAACCCACCCAAACAGCTAACCCATGGCACCAGCTCGCCCATTAACTTGGGCTCTCCTTGATTCTCTCGTGTCAGGGTCTAGTGGAGGCCACCAGGATGATCAGAGGGCTGCAGCAGCTCTCCTATGGGGACAGGCTGAAAGAACTGGGGCTGTTCCATGTTCCAGCCTGGAGAGGAGAAGGCTTCAGGGAGACCTTAGAGCTGCATTTCAGTGTCTGAAGGGGACCTTCAGGAAGGCTGAGGAGGGACTGTTAGTGACAGAACGAGGAGCAGTGGTTTGAAACTGGAGCAGGGCAGATTTAGGTTGGACATCAGGAGGAAGTTCTGCACAGTGAGGGTGGGGAGACACTGGAACAGGCTGCCCAGAGATGTGGTTGAGGCCCTATTCCTGGAGACATTCAAGATCAGACTCAGTGGGTCCCTGGGTAGCCTGCTGTAGTTGGAGGTGTCCCTGCTGCCTGCAGGGGGATTGGACAAGATGACCTTTGAGGGTGCCTTCCAACCTGATGCAATCTGTGAAACTGTTCTTCTGGGGTTCTGATAATAGCTGTGTGTTTGGAGATGGAACTAGATGGTCTTCAGGGTCCCTTCTTCCAAGCCAAACCATTCTGTGATTCTGTAATTCCTTCCTCCCAGAGAGTGTGAAATGCAGGTTGTAAGTCATGAGTAATGGGTGTTGCTCTGCATGTGTGGGAAAGGGAATGGCAGAGTCAGGAAGCCTTGAAAATTGCACAAACTCCTGCTGGCTCCAACTCATCTGAGTGAGGGGATAGGTGGAGTTCCAGGCAGCCATGGAAATCACAGTCACAGACTGCTTTGGTTTGGACCTCTAAAGGTCGTCTAGTCCAGCCCCCTGCAGTCAGCAGGGACACCCCCAGCCAGAGCAGGTTGCTCAGAGCCACAAACAACCTCACCTGGAATGGTTCCAGGCATGGGACATCTCCCACCTCTCTGGGCAACCTGAGCCAGGCTCTCACCACCCTCAGGGTCAAATATTTCTCCCTTCTCTCCACTCTGAATCTCCCTCTTTTAAGTCCCAAACCATCCTCCCTTGTCCTGGCACAACAGGCCCTGAGAAAAAGCCTCTCCCCAGCTTTCTGAATGGCCTTTTAAGTCCTGAGAGGCCACCAAAAGGTCTCCCTGGAGCCTTCTCTTCTCCAGTCTGAACAACCCCAACTCTCCCAGCCTGGCCTCCCAGCACAGGCCTTCCAGCCCTGCCAGCGTTGCTGAGGCCTCCTCTGGTCCCACTCCAACAGGTCCCTGTCTGTGCTGGGTGCAGTTTTCACTCCTCTCCACCATCTCCTCAGCTGGCTGAGCTTTCAGCAAGTCTTTTGTAACTTTGAAGGTGTTCAAAGAGAGGGTTTTGCACTGCAGGTGATGTCAGGAGCAGGCCTGTCCCAACAGACATTTGCTTTATCTCCTCATGTTTTCATTGCAGGTGGAGAGTGATTACTGCCTGCTGCTGGCCTTGCCCTGTGGCCGAGACCAGGAGGATGTGGTCAGTCAGACGGAGTCGCTCAAGGCTGCGTTCATCAGCTACCTGCAGGCCAAGCAAGCTGCAGGCATCATCAACGTCCCCAACCCCGGCTCTAACCAGGTATGGGCAGGGAGAGGCCAACCCCACCTGGCTCAGGCACCTTTCAGGGAGTGGTAGAGAGTCAGAAGGTCTCCCCTCAGTTTCCTTCTCTCCAGACTAAACAACCCTGGTTCCCTCAGCTGCTCCTCTCCAGCCCTGTTCTCCAGACCCTTCCCCAGCTTCCCTGCCCTTCTCTGGACCTGCTCCAGCCTCTCAATGTCCTTCTTGGAGTGAGGAGCCCAAAACTGAACCCAGGACTCGAGGTGTGGCCTCAGCAGTGCCCAGTCCAGGGGGGTGATCCCTGCCCTGCTCCTGCTGCCCACACCATTGCTGAGCCAGGCCAGGCTGCTGGTAGCCTTCTTGGCCACCGGGGTACATGCTGGCTCATCTTCAGTTGCTGCTCACCAGCTCACCCCCAAGGGCTTTCTCTGCTGCATAGTTTTCAGCCACTGCCCTGAGCCTGGAGCATTTGTGGGGTTGTTGTGACCCAGGACTTGGTGTCAATACAGAAGGTTTGGGGTTGCTGATGTGGAGCCTTCATTCCTGTTGTTTTGCTGCATCAAACCAAATTTGATCTGTTCCTGGGTGTGAATGGTCTGGAATCACAGAATCATAGAACTGTTTCAGTTGGAAAAGCCCTCCCTGGGTATTGAGTCCAACCATCAACCCAACACCACCAGCTCCACAGGGGTTTTGAGCCAGGCTGCCCAAGCTCTGTGGAACTCCACTAACAGCAGCTCTGGGATCTGCTACCGTGAACATCCATTTCACAGTCCAAGCACTTGGCCCAGCATCCATAGATTCATAGAATGGTTTAGGCTGGAAGGGACCTTAAAGATCATCCAGTTCCAACCCCCTGCCACGGGCAGGGACACCTCCCACCAGCCATGGTTGCTCAAGGCCTCATCCAACCTGGCCTTGAACACCTCCAGGGAGGAGGCATCCAGGGTTGGACTGGATTGTCTTGAAGGTCTCTTCCAACCAGATATATTCTGTGATCGTGTGATCCACAGCCTCCCTGGGCAACCTGTTCCAGTGTTTCCCTGCCCTCACTGGAAGGAATTTCTTCCTGATCTCCATCATCTAGATCCATAGATTCATAGATCCATAGATTCATGGATCTGTACGTTCATAGATCCATAGGTTCATAGATTCTTGGATCCATAGATTCATGGATTTGTGGATCTATAGAGTCATAGGTTCTTGGATTCATACATTCATGGATTTGTGGATCCATAGATTCATGGATCCATAGATTCACAGATTTATGGATCCATAGAGTCATAGATTCTTGGATCCATAGGTTTGTAGATCCATGCATCCATAGATTGATAGCTCCTTGGATCCATAGACTCATGGATTTATGGATCCATAGAGTCATAGATTCTTGGATTCATAGATTCATGGATTCTTGGATCCCTAGAGTCATAGATTCTTGCATCTATAGATTCACAGATTTATGGATCCATAGATTCCTAGCTCCTTGGATCCATAGATTCATGGATTTATGGATTCAAAGATTCATGGATCCAGAGATTCAACATTTCATGGATCCAGAGATTGATAGATTTATAGATTCATAGGTCCCTAGATCCATGGATCCATAGACTCACAGATCCATAGACCCATATATGCATAGATCCACAGATCCATAGATCCACAGAAGGCTTTGGGCTGGAGCGCTGTCCCGTTTCAGACCATTTCCAGCCATCCCTCACCCTGCTGTGTCCCTCACCGCTGTCCTTTCCCTCCTGGCAGCCTGCCTACGTTCTGCAGATCTTCCCACCCTGCGAGTTCTCCGAGAGCCACCTGTCCCGGCTGGCCCCGGACCTCCTGGCCAGCATCTCCAACATCTCTCCTCACCTGATGATCGTCATCGCCTCCGTGTGAGCCCCCGGCCGCCAGCGCCGCCGGCGCTTTGCTTCTCTTTTACCAAGGCCCTGCAGCAAAAAAAAAAGACCCCAACACAACCCAACAACAAACCCAACCACCACCAAAACCCACAAACGAAAACCCAGGCCAGGCCACGACCCCGAAGTGACAAAACCTGGCGACAAGAGAGAGAAGGTAAACAAGAAAATGCTGCCAGATTCCAGCCTCCTGCCCTGCCCCCGGCCGGGCGGCTGCCTCGGATGTTTACATTGCTTTAGCTTACGGACACCTGACGATGCACTCAGCGGGTGGGGACTGGGCTGGGCTCTCTGTGCCTCCTTTTGGGGAAAAATAAAACAAAAAATAAAGGAAGAAGAAGAAGAAGAAGAAGAAGAAGACAAGAAGAAGAAGAAGACAAGAAGAAGACAAGAAGAAGAAGACAAGAAGCAGAAGAAAGAAGAAATAAAAAAGGAGGGCTTATTTTTTTTAACAAAAAAAAATATTGAGAAAAAGGACAAAAAAAAAAAAGGATTAAAAAAAAAATAAAGGCAAAAAAAAATAATAATAATAATTAAAACAAAAACAAACCAACCACAAAAGAAGCTGAACTGCCTTTGCACTAAGTGAGCGACTCGGACCTTTGCACAGTGGGGAGGGGACACACTGTGACGCTCCGGACCTCCCGACGCGCGCGGAGAGAGGGCGCCGCGGGCGGAGCGCAGGACCTGGGGGGCGAGCAGCATTTCAGCCC
The DNA here is from genome assembly GCF_026170545.1 of Melanerpes formicivorus. Classification (NCBI taxonomy): domain Eukaryota; kingdom Metazoa; phylum Chordata; class Aves; order Piciformes; family Picidae; genus Melanerpes; species Melanerpes formicivorus. The sequence continues at coordinate 1,627,152 of NW_027142419.1, read as the reverse complement.
TTGCTTTCCTTTCTGGCTTCCTTGGGTGGGGAGGTGTGGGGGGGGAAAAGTTCCTTCCTAGGGGAGGGCTTGGGGTTGGTTTTGGTTGTGTCCTGCTTTGGTGGGTTGGTTGCTTGAGGGGGGTTGGGTGGTCTCTTTTTTCCCCCCCTTTTTTTTTGGGTAGTTTCTTCATTTTTCTTTATGGTTCCTTTTGTTATTTGTCCTTTTGTTTCTCTCTTTTTGTGAGTTTGGTTTAGTTTCCTTTGGTTTGGGCTTTTTGTATCCTTTTTTTTTTGGTCATTCCTCTTGTTTTGGTCATTTCTGTTTCTTTTATTAATTCCTTTTTTTCCTTGGTCATTTCTGTTTCTTGTTTTTTGCTTCTTGTCATTTTTTTTCCTCCTTTCTTTTGTAATTTCTTTCTTTTCTCTCTTTTTGTCCTTTTTTTTTGAGGTAATTTTTTTTTATCTTGGTTTTGCCACTTTCCTTTTATTTTGGTGATTATTTTTTCTCTGTTTTCTTTGCTTCTCTGTTTATTTCTTTGTTGGCTTTTGTGGTTCTGTAGGGGTTTTTTTTCCTGCTTTTGGTTTTGGTTTCTCTTTTGGTTTCTTTTTTGTGTTTCTTTTTTGTTTCCTTTTTCTGTATTGTTCCTTTTTTTTTGTTTCTTTTTTATGGTTCCTTTTTTTTGAGTGGTTCTTTTGGTGGTTTGGTTTTTTTGTGGCTTCCTTTTATTTTTTCCTCTTTTTTTGTTTCATTTTCAATTTTTTCCATGGTTTTCTTTTTTTCTCCTTCATTTTTCATGGGTTTGTTTCCTTTATTTAGTGGTTTCTTTTCTTTGGTTTCTTTTTGTTTCTTTGTGTTTTTTTCCTGTTTCTTTCCCTTTTTTCCTCTGTTTTTTGTATGTTGTTTTTTGTGTGGTTTTGTTTCTTTTGGTTTCTTTTTCTTACATTTTAATGTGGTTTTTTTTGTTTCTTTTAATTTGGTTTTGTTTCTCTTATTTTTTGGTGTGGGTTTGTTTCTCTTATTTTTTGGTGTGGGTCTTAATTGTTTCTTTCTCTTATTTTTTGCTGTGGGTCTAATTGTTTGCTTCTCTTCCATTTTTTTGGTGTGGGTTTAATTTTTTTTGTTTTGTTTCTTTCCCCTTCATATTTTGGTGTGGGTTTATTATTGTTTGTTTGATTCAGGGTTGTTGGGGGTTGGGTGCTTTGGGGGGTTGGGTTTTTCTTTGATGGTTTCCTGCTTTCTGGATGTGAACCTTCCTCTCCTCCACTCACCCCTGCTGCAGCCATCTTCTCCTCATCTGGGATGTGCAGTTTACACTGAAACCCCAACGAAACAACACAAACACACACACACACAAAACCAACAACAGCAGAGAGGAAAAAACTACAATAGAGAATACAACAGAGAGAAAATACAACAAAGAAAATACAACAAAGAATACAACAAAGACAAAATACGACAAAGGAAATACAACAAAGACAAAATACAACAAAGACAAAATATAACAAAGAATACAACAAAGAAAATACAACAAAGACAAAATACAACAAAGACAATACAACAAAGGAAAATTTACAACAAAGAAATACAACAGAGGAAAAATACAACAAAGAAAAATACAACAAAGGAAAGATACAACAAAAAATACAACAGAGGAAAATACAAGAAGAAATACAACAAAAAACACAACAAAGGAAAGATACAACAAAAAATACACCCAAAAAATACAACAAAGGAAAAATACAGCAGAGCAAAAACACAACAGAAAAATACAACAGAGCAGGAGTCCAGCAAAGGAAAAAACACAACAAAAACTACAACAGGAAAATACAACAGAGCAAAAAATACAACAGGGAAATACAACAGAGCAAAAATACAACAGGGAAATACAACAGAAAACTACAACAGAAAACTACATCAGAGCAAAAATACAACAGGAAAGTACAACAAAACTACAACAGAGCAAAAACACAACAGGGAAATACAACAGAAAAATACAACAGAGCCAAAATACAACAGGGAAATACAACAGAAAAATACAACAGAGCCAAAATACAACAGGGAAATACAACAGAGCAAAAATACAACACGGAAATACAACAGAAAACTACCAACAGAGCAAAAATACAACAGGAAAATACAACAGAGCAAAAATACAACAGGAAAATACAACAGAAAACTACATCGGAGCAAAAATACAACAGGGAAGTACAACAAAAATACAACAGAAAACTACATCAGAGCAAAAATACAACAGGGAAATCCAACAGAAAAACACAACAAAGGAAAAACACAACAAAACATACAACAGAGCAAAAATCCAACAGAGGGAAAAAAAACCCAACAACCCACAACAAAGGTTAAAAACGGGGGGGGGAAAAAAAACCCAACAACCGACCAACCCACAGAGCAAATGACGCCGAAGCAAAAAAATAATCCAACAAAAGGAACAAAAAAAAACCAACAAAAGGAAATAAACAACAAAAGGAAATAAACAACAAAAGGAAATAAACAACAAAAGGAAATAAACAAAAGGAAATAAACAAAAGGAAATAAACAAAAGGAAAAACGTCTAAAAAAAATAAACTAAAAAGAGAGAGAAAATACAAGAAAAAAAAAAAGAAAGAAAAGAAAAAAAAAACAAAGAAAAAAAAAAACAGAACTTAAATTACAAAAGGGAGAAGCTATTTTCCTTCCTGGTGGGATTATGCAGAACTCAGCGGGTGTTGTGTATATATAAATATATATATAATATATATAAATATATATAATACTGACTTTAAAAAAAGGAAACAAAACAAACAAAACCCAACAAAAAAAAAAAACCAAACCCCTCAACAACAACAACAGAAAGATTTCAGATCCCTCCTCCTCCTTTTTCCCCCCCTTCCCAACCCTCCCTTTCCTTCCTCCTTCCTCCTTCCCCCTTACGACATAACATTTTTTTTTTAATCTGTGCCAAAAAAAAAAAAAACAAAAACACAACAAAAAAGAAGGTAAAAAAAAAAAAAAGGATGGAAAAAAAAAAAAGGAAAAAAAAAAAAGGAAAGAGAAAAAAAAAAAAAAAAGATGTGTTTTCAAGAGAAAAAAAATCTTATTTTCATACTCAGACTTTGTATTTGTCACTCATTTGTAAGTGCCGCTTCATCGGGACGCCCTCCCCCTCTCCCTTCCTTCCCTCTCCCCTCTCCCTTCCCTCTCCCCTCTCCCCTTCTCCCCTCCTCTCCTCTCCTCTCACCAGCCGTGGAAGTGTTTTAGTTACACTTGTACAAACCCACCCCACCCCCTCCCCCACCCCTCAGCCTCCCTTCCCCTCCCAGCCCTTCCCAGCCCTCCCCCTATTAATTTATGGAGCTGGTTTGGTGGCCGTTCCGTCCCGGTCCGTTCCGTCCTCCTCAGCGCAGTTTTGTTTTGTGTTGTCCATTGGATTACAAACTTGATTAAAAAATGCAAAACGCCTCGGCGCCGGCTCTGCTCCCTCGGCCCAGCGGCACGGCCCCGGCTGGAAGGAAGGCGCCCCCTGCGAGGTTGTGTGGAAGGGTGAGGGGTTGGAAGGGACCTCTGGAGCTCAGCCCAGCCCGACCCCCTGCTCCAGCGGGGCGCCCGCGGCACCCTGCCCAGCAGCACAAGGCCCAGGGGGGGCTGGAAGCTCTCCACAGCAGGAGACTCCACAACCTCTCTGGGCAGCCTGCTCCAGGCCTCAGCACCCTCACACCAAACAACTTTCTCCTCCTGGGTTCCAGTTGGTGCCCTCTGCCCCTTGGCCTGGCCCTGGGCACCACTGAGCAGAGTCTGGCCCCAGCCTCTTGCCCCCCACAGCTCCTTTAGCTCTTGCTGAGCATTGTTCAGATCCCCTCTGGCTTGCTGCTCTTCTGCAGGCTCTCAGCCCCAGGGCTCTTCATCTTCAGGTGCAACCTCCTGGGTTCCAGTTTGTGCCTTGGCCTGTCCCTGGCACCACTGAGCAGAGTCTGGCCCCAGCCTCTTGCCCCCCACAGCTCCTTTAGCTCTTGCTGAGCATTGCTCAGCTCCCCTCTGGGGCTGCTCTTCTGCAGGCTCTCAGCCCCAGGGCTCTCAGCCTTTGCTCCAGGCCCCTCAGCAGCTTGACAGCCTTCAGTGGACTCTCTCCAGTGGTTCCCTGTCCCTCTTGAACTGGGGAGCCCAGAACTGTACTCAGGATTCCAGATGTGGCCTCACCAGGGCAGAGTAGAGGGGGAGGAGAACCTGCCTTAGCCTGCTGGCCACACTCTTCTTCATGCACCCAGAATACCATTGGCCACCTTGGCCATGAGGGCACTTTGCTGGCTCATGAGCAACTTCTCCCCCAGCACTCCCAGGTCCTTCTCCTTGGAGCTGCTTCCCAGCAGGTTCCCCCTCAGCTGTAGTGCTGCAGGAGGTTGTTCCTCCCCAGGTGCCGGACCCTACCCTTGCCCTGGTTGAGGTTCCTCTGCCCAACGAGAGTGTGGCTGGCTGGCAGCACAGCCTGAGGGGTGTCAGCCAAAGCGCCCAGTTTTGGATCATCTGAGGGTGCCCTCTGCTCCTTTATCCAGGTTGTTGATGATGTTGAACAAGACTGAAGCCTGTGCTGACCTCTGCTGAGCACTGCATGCCACAGGCTTTGGATGAGGCTGAGCCCCTGCTCACAACCCTCTGAGCTCTGCCCTTCAGCCCTTTCTCACCTCCCTGCTGCCTCAGCCAGCCCACACCCCTTGAGCTTCCCCTGGAGGATGTCATGGCAGATGATGTCAGCAAGACTCGAGGACTGCTGGCGCTGCCCCGGGGGATCAAACCCCATCCAGACCTCCTTGTGCAGCAGGATGGTGGCCAGGGAGCGTGGCTGCTGTGTGGGACATCCTGTCAAACACAGGAGCCAGATTTCAGTTCATTCACCACTTCTCTACCTCCAAACACGCTGGGCTCCAGCACAGGAGGGAGCCAGGGGGAGGCACTGACAGCCTTGGTTAATCAGCAGTGCTGGGGAGAGGAAGCTAAACTCAAGGAGATTAAAAAAGGGAGGTTTAGGAGAAAGTCTGGGGGGCTGCACCCCACCAGAAGGGTCAGTGAGAGTTTGGGGTCAAAGAAAAGGGAGAGAGTCACCCTGTGAGGGGCTGGAGGCAGAGTGGAGCCTGTTGTGGGGTAAGAAAAGGACCAGGGTGCTGCTGGCAGGATGATGCTCAAGGCAGGATGATTTCCTGGGACATGCTGGGGTGAGTGGCCCTGCTCCTGTCCCTGTGTCTGTCCTCATCCCTGTCACCCACCCAGGTGCCAGGGGGAAGTGGAAGCTCTGGAGGGTGCCTGCAGTCCAATGCAGGCAGCATGGGGAACGAACAGGAGGAGTCGGAAGTCTGTGTGTGGCCAAGGGGCTCTGATCTGGAGACAGTGACAGAGCCATGGCTGGAAGGTGGTCATGGAGGGCTGTTAGGACAGACAGGCCAAGAAGGGCAGGTGGTGCAGTTGCTGTTTACATGAGAGAACAACCAGAGGGTGCTGAGCTCTGGCCAGGGGTGGGTGAAGAGCAAGCTGAGTTTGTGGGTGTGAGGGAAGGGGCAGGCTGGCATGGGTGACACTGTTGTGGGTGGCTGTTAGAGGCCACCTGATCAGGATGAGGAAGCTGAAGAGGCCTGCAGGCAGCTTGCAGTTCCAGGCTCTGGTTCTCATGGGGTTTTTAACTCCCCAGATACTTGCTGGAAGGCCTCCCCCAGGCAGCCTCCTCCAGTCCAGGAGGTTTCTCCAGTCCAGGAGGTTCCTCCAGAGGATTGCTGATAAATTCTTGGTGCAAATGGTGGATGAGGCAACGAGGAGAGGAGCACTGCTGGGGCTCATAGCAGCAAGGAGGGTCTGGGTGAAGTGGTGAAGGCTGAGGGCAGCCTTGGCTGCAGTGACCAGGAGGTGTTCAGGATCTTGTGCAGTAGGAAACAGAGCACCAAGCAGGCTCTCAGCCCTGGACTTCAGCAGGGCAAACTTTGGCCTTTTCAAGCAGTTGCTGGGGGAGATCCCATGGGACAAGGCACCAGGAGGTAAAGGGGAACAGAAGTTGGTTAATAGTCAAGGACCACTTCTTCCAAGCTCAGGACCAGAGCACCCCAACTAGTAAGAAATCAGAGAGGGAGCCAGGAGCCCTGCATAGCAAAACAGGGAACTGCTGGGCAAACTCGAGGGGAAGAAGAGGGTCTAGAGATGCTGGCAGGAGAGGTTGGCCACTTGGGAGGAGGAGAAGGCTGCTGTCAGAGGATATAGGGAGGCTGCTAGGAAAGCCAAAGCCTCCTTGGAATTCAGCCTTGCAAGAGAGGTCAAAGACAGCAGAAAGAGCTTCTTCAAATCCATTGCAGACACCACCAACACCGGAGGGGGAATGCAGGCCCAGTGCTGAGGGAGGTGGTGCCCTGGGGACAGAGGGTACAGTGAAGGTGGAGATGCTGAATCTTCTTTCTCTATACTGCCCCAGACCCCTGAGGCCCCTGAGCAAGGCAGGATAAAGGAGGAGTCTCCCTTGGTTGGTGATGCAAACACTTTATGTTGATACTGAGCATTGCTGCAGTGCCAACACCTGGTTAATACAACCTAGAGACAGAGAATAAAGAGAGTCTGGAAACAGAGAGAGAGAATAATGTGAAACTCTGGAGAAGAGGAGGCTGAGGGGGAACCTCTCTGCTCTCTAAACCACCTGAAAGGAGGTTGTGAGTGATTGATCTTGGGGGTTGGGCTCTTCTTCCTTGTATCAAGTGATAGAACAAGAGGAGGTGACCTCAAATTGCAGCAGAAGAGGTTCAGGTTGGATATTAGGAAACATCTTTTTAACTGCAAGAGAGGTCAGGGACTGGCACAGGCTGCCCAGGGCGGTGGTGGAGTCCCCATCCCTGGGGGGGGTCAGGAAAGCTGTGGCCAAGGCACCTGGGGCCGTGGCTCGGTGGCCAGGGTGGTGCTGGGTCAAAGGGTTGGACTCTGTGGTCTTGGAGATCCTTTCCAACTGAAACAATTCTGTGACTGTCAATGGCTCCATGCCCCAGGGGAGGCCAGTGACAAGTGGAGTCCCTCAGGGATCAGTCCTGGGCCCAGGCTTGTTCAACATCCCTGTGGGTGCCATGGACAGTGGCACTGAGTGCAGCCTCAGCAGGGTTGCTGATGACACCAAGCTGTGTGGTGCAGCAGACAGCTGGAGGGAAGGGATCCATCCAGAGGGAGCTGGGCAGGCTGGAGAGGTGGGCACAAGCCAACCTCAGGAGGTTCAACAAGACCAAGGGCAGGGTCCTGCAGCTGGCTGGAGGCAATCCCAGGCACAAATGCAGGCTGGGCAGGGACTGGCTGGAAAGCAGCCCTGAGGAGAGAGCCTTGGGGGTGCTGGGGGAGGAGAAGCTCCCCAGGAGCTCTCAGTGTGCACTTGCAGCCCAGAAAGCCAAGCAGAGCCTGGGCTGCAGCAGGAGAAGTGTGGCCAGCAGGGCAAGGGAGGTGATTCTCCCCTTCTGCTCAGCTCTGGGGAGACCCCACCTGGAGTCCTGCCTCCAGTTCTGGAGCCCCTATGGCAAGAGGGCTCTGGAGGTGCTGGAAGGTGTCCAGAGCAGGGCCAGGAGGATGAGCAGAGGGCTGGAGCTGCTCTGCTGTGAGCACAGACTGAAGGAGTTGGGGCTGTTCAGTCTGCAGAAGAGAAGGCTCTGAGGTGACCTCATTGTGGCCTTCCAGGATCTGAAGGGGGCTCCAGGAAGGCTGGGGAGGGACTGCTCAGGATCTCAGGGACTGCTAGGACTAGGGGGAATGGAATGAAGCTGGAGGTGGGGAGGTTCAGGCTGGAGGGGAGGAGGAAGTTCTTCCCCATGAGAGTGGTGAAGCCCTGGACTGGGTTGTGCAGGGAGGTGGTTGAGGCCCCAGCCCTGGAGGTGTTTGCAGCCAGGCTGGCTGAGGCTGTGGCCAGGCTGCTCTAGTGTGGGGTGTCCCCCATGGCAGGGGGGTTGGAACTGGCTGAGCCTTGTGGTCCCTTCCAACCCTGAATGATACTGTGATACTATGATACTACTCTATTCTATGAGTGGGTTAGGAGCACTTAGGCAACCTGGACATCCCTCCACCCAGGGGTCCTGATGGGAGGCACCCATGGGTGCTGGGGGAGCTGGCAGAAGTCATCCCTAGGCCACTCTCTCTCATCTTTGGTAAGTTGTGGGGAACAGGAGAGGTGCCTGAGGGCTGGAGGAAAGCAAAGGTCACCCCAGTCTTCGAAAAGGGCAAGCAGGAGGACCCTGTGGCAACTACAGAGCAGTCAGCCTCACGTCTGTCCCTGGGAAGGTGATGGAACAACTTCTCAGGGCTGTCTCTAGGCACATAGAGGTAAGGCAGCCACTGGGAGTGGTCAGCAGGTTTTGCCAGGGGAAAGTGATGTTTGACCAACCTGAGAGCCTTTGATGTGGCCATAAGCAGCTGGGTAGGTGATGCTAGAGCAGTGCCTGTGGTTTAGCTTGACCTCAGGGAAGCCTTTGACACCCACAGCATCCTCACAGCTAAACTGAGGCAGTGAAGCCTGCAGAGGCAGGCAGTGAGGGGGATGGCAGCTGCTGAAGGGAAGAAGTCAGAGTTGTGGTCAGTGAGACTGAGCCTGCTTGGAGGCCTCTGTCCAGGGGGCTGCCTCAGGGCTTGCTGCTGGCACCAGTGCTGCTCAATAGTCACCAAGGACCTGGCTGAGGGCACTGCCAGCAGCTTTGCTGAGGGCACCAAGCTGGGGGCAGTGGTGACAGCCCTCAGGCTGTGCTGCCAGCCAGCCAGACCTGGCCAGGCTGCAGAGCTGGGGGGGAGAAATGGAATGAAATCCAAGAAGGACAAGTGGAGAGTCCTGGATCTGAGGAAGAACAACCCCACTGACCTTGAGAGGTTGGGGACTGCCCTAATGGAGAGCAGCAGAGAGGAGAGGGACCTGGGAGTCCTGGTGGAGAGAAGGATGCCCAGGGGCCAGCAAAGTGTCCTTGTGGCCAGGAAGGCCAAGGGCAGCCTGGGGGGGATCAGAAGGGCTGTGGTCAGTAGGTCAAGAGAGGTTCTCCTCCCACTCTGCTCTGCCCTGCTGAGGCCACAGCTGCAATCTTGAGTCCAGTTCTGGGCCCCTCAGCTCGAGAGGGACCTCAGGGAACTGCTTGAGAGAGTCCAGCCCAGAGGCACAGAGCTGCTGCAGGCAGTGGAACATCTCCTGGGAGGCCAGGCTGAGGCAGCTGGGGCTGGGAGCTGGGAGCAGAGGAGCCTGAGGGCTGCCCTCATGGCTGGGGATGAAGATGTGCAGGGCTGGAGCCAGGCTCTGCCCAGGGCTGTCCAAGGACAGCACAAGGGGCACTGGGGGCAAGCTGGGGCAGAGGAGGTGCCAGGGGACCAGGAGGAGAAACTTTGTCCCTGTGAGGGTGGCAGAGCCTGGAGCAGGCTGCCCAGAGAGGTTGTGGAGTCTGCTTCTGTGGAGCCTTTGCAACCCCTGCTGGATGTGTCCCTGGGTGAGCTGCCCTGGGTGATTCTGCTCTGGCAGGAGGTCGGCCTGGCTGCTCTCCAGAGGTCCCTTCCAACCTCTAATGTTCTGTGATTCTGTAACTGTCCATCTGTCTGTCCCCCATCCTGGGGTGATGAGCAGCTCAGGTCTGATCCCAGCTCCAGGGTCTCCAGGACCCCTCCAGGGGGTTTGTGCCCAGCTCCTGCCTCTGCAGATCACCCCCAGGTCCCTCAGGCTGGAGCCCAGCACCAGGCAGGTGTCACCATGAAGCCCCTGCCCCAGGCTGGGGAGATGCAGCCCCCTGAGCCCCAGCACTGGGGGGGATGAAGGATGGTGGTGGAGACAGCACAGCCCCACCAGAGCCCCACAGCCTCCCAGCACCTGGTTGGGCAAGAGGGACTGGGACAGACACACAGACAGGAACACATCACTCACCCTGGGACCCCTCTCCTCCTGTTCATGGTGCCCCAGAGCCTGGGGCACCCCAAGGGCTGTCCTCAGCCTGCAGCCTGAGCTGTCTAACCCTGCCTCGATCCTGGGGTGCCACCAGCACCACTTCACCCTTTTTTCAACCCAAAATGGGCTCTGCTTTGCCTCTTTGGCATGGGGTGAGGGCCTCCCCCCTGCTTCAACCCCAACCTCCTCTGCCTGCTCTGATGGGGGTCCAGACCCCTGATTTTCCTCCTAAATCTCTCTTTTTTACTCTATCTTCTTGATTTTCACCCATTCCCACCAGTGCTGGGGATTCACCAGGGAGGTTGGTGACTTCCTGGTGCTGCTTCCCCCCCCCAGATTCCTCCTGTCTTTAACCCAACCCAACCCAACCTTCCTTGGCCAACCCTCAACCACTTCTTTATCATCTCAGTTACCTCCATTTACCTCATTTGTGTCCTCATCACAGGAATGTTTCCCAGGCTGTGGCTGTCCCCTCCCTGGAGCTGTTCAAGGCCAGGCTGGATGAGGCCTTGAGCAGCCTGGGCTGGTGGGAGGTGTCCCTGCCCATAGCAGGGGGGTGGGGGAGATGACCTTTGATGTCCCTTCTGACCCAAACCCCTCTCTGAGAACTCCTTCCTCCAGCCCCAGGAAGGAGCTCCAGATCTAGGAGTCCCCACAGTAGAACCAGACCCAAATCACAGAACCAGAGAGCTGTCAGGGGTGGGAGTGTCCTCAAGGCTCAGCCAGCTCCAACCCCCCTGCCATGGGCAGGGACACCTCACACCACAGCAGGTTGCTGACATCCACCTCCAGCCTGGCTGCAAACACCTCCAGGCAGGAGGCTTCCACCACCTCCCTGGGCAACCTGTGCCAGGCTCTCACCACCCTCATGGGCAACAACTTCTTCCTCACAGCCAATCTCAATCTCCCCACTTCTAGTTCTGCTCCATCCCCCCCAGTCCTATCCCTCCCTGACACCCTCAAAAGTCCTTCCCCAGCTTTCTTGGAGCTCCCTGCAGATCCTGGAAGGCCACAATGCAGTGCTACAGGCTGGGGTCAGAGTGGCTGAGAGCAGCCAGGCAGAGAGGGACCTGGGGGTGCTGGTTGATGGTAGGCTGAACATGAGCCAGCAGTGTGCCCAGGCAGCCAGGAGGGCCAATGGCATCCTGGGCTGCATCAGGAAGAGTGTGGCCAGCAGGAGCAGGGAGGTCATTCTGCCCCTGTACACTGCACTGGTTAGGCCACACCTTGAGTCCTGTGTCCAGTTCTGGGCCCCTCAGGTTAGGAAAGAGGTTGAGCTGCTGGAAGGTGTCCAGAGAAGGGCAAGAAAGCTGGGGAGGGGTCTGGAGCACAGCCCTGGGAGGAGAGGCTGAGGGAGCTGGGGTTGCTTAGCCTGGAGAAGAGGAGGCTCAGGGGAGACCTTCTCGCTCTCTCCAACTCCCTGAGGGGAGGCTGTAGCCAGGTGGGGGTTGGGCTCTTCTGCCAGGCAGGCAGCCAGCAGCAGAACAAGAGGACACAGTCTCAGGCTGCGCCAGGGGAGGTTCAGGCTGGAGATCAGGAGGAAGTTTTACACAGAGAGAGATTGCCCAGTGGAATGGGCTGCCTGGGGAGGTGGTGGAGTCCCCATCCCTGGAGGTGTTCAGGAGGAGACTTGATGGGGTGCTTGGTGCCATGGGTTTGTTGATTAGGTGATGTTGGATGATAGGTTGGACTTGATGATCTTGAAGGTCTCTTCCAAACTGGTCTGGTCTGGTCTATTCTACTCTAGGAGCCTTCTCCTCTCCAGACTGAACTAAGGCATTAAGTGGGGGCAGGACAGCACAAACTCCCCTGGGGGCTCCCCGAGGTGGCACCAAAGAAGCCTTAGAAAATATTGCAATTTATTCCATCTGCAACCTTCCACCCACACAGCTCTGGGCAGCCACACAGCCCCCAACAGCCACACAGCTCCCTGCAGCCCCCAGCTCCGTGTGGCCACACAGCCCTGGGCAGCCACACAGCTCCCTGCAGGCCACAGCTCCATGTGGCCACACAGCCCTGGGCAGCCACACAGCCCCCAACGGCCACACAGCTCCCTGCAGCCCACAGCTCCATGTGGCCACACAGCCCTGGGCAGCCACACAGCCCCCAACAGCCACACAGCTCCCTGCAGCCCCCAGCTCCGTGTGGCCACACAGCCCCCAACAGCCACACAGCTCCCTGCAGCCCACAGCTCCATGTGGCCACACAGCTCTGGGCGGCCACACAGCTCCGTGTGGCCACACAGCTCCCTGCAGCCCCCAGCTCCATGTGGCCATACAGCCCTGGGCAGCCACACAGCTCCACACAGCTCCCTGCAGCCCTGAGCTCCGTGTGGCCACGCAGCTCCCTGCAGCCTGCAGCCCCCAGCTCCACGCAGCTCCCTGCAGCCCCCTGCAGCCCCCAGCTCCGTGTGGCCACGCAGCTCCCTGCAGCCTGCAGCCCCCAGCTCCACGCAGCTCCCTGCAGCCTGCAGCCCCCAGCTCCACGCAGCTCCCTGCAGCCCCCTGCAGCCCCCAGCTCCGTGTGGCCGCGCAGCTCCCCGCGGCCTTTCCAAGCAGCTCTTCTTAAATAAAGGCGAGGGGGGGGGCAGTCACTCGGGGGCGGGCGGAGCCTCGCCGGCGGGGGGCGCGGGGGGCCGGGGGCGCGCCGGGGGGCTCGGGGGCGCCGTCGCGGGCACGGAAGAGCAGCTCCCCGGCGGGCAGGACCTGCTCGGGCTGCCAGGCGGCGGCGGCGGCGCCGTACTGCTGGTAAAAGTCCGAGTCGGCCTGGAACATGACGAGGGCCTGGGCCGTGTGGATCCGGACGTGCTGAGCCAGGCTGCTGGCGTCCAGGAACTTCTCCCCGCAGGAGTCGCAGGCGTAGAGGATCTGCGTGTTGGGGTCTGCGAGGGAGAGATGGGGGAGGGAGGGGAGTCAGCCTGGGCAGAGCAGGGCTCGGCTGACCCCCCCCGACCCTGCTCATCCCCCCTCAAAGCTCTCTCACCTGCTTCCTGCACCTGCTTCACCGCTTTGGTGATCTCGGCTTTGAGAGCTTCGGTCTCGTCGGCAGTGACCGCGGCTGCCACCGGCACCACTGCGGGGACAGGGCAGGGGGAGGGGGGACAGGAGGGGATGGGAGGGAGGGAAGATGAAGGGATGGAGGAGGGGGAAGATGAGATGGGGGCAAGGAAAGATGAGGGGGTGGAGGGGAGGAAGATGAGGGGGACGGAGGGGAGGAAGATGAGGGGACGGAGGGGAGGAAGATGAGGAGATGGAGGGGAGGGAAGATGAAGGGATGGAGGGGAGGAAAGATGAGGAGATGGAGGGGAGGAAAGATGAGGAGATGGAGGGGAGGAAGATGAGGGGATGGGGGGAGGAAGATGAGGGGATGGAGGGAGGAGGGAAGATGAAGGGATGGAGGGAGGAGGGAAGATGAAGGGATGGAGAAATAGGGAATGGGGGGAGGGGAATAGGGAATGGAAGGAGGCAAAATGAGGGAATGGAGGGGGGGAATATGAGGGGATGGAGGGGGAATATGAGGGGATGGGGGAAATGGAACAATGGGGGGGGTGCAAGGAGACACAGGTGCAAGCAGGTGAGGGGGGTTGCAAAGGCATGAGAGGGGTGTGGGGAAGGAAAAAAGAGGTTGGGGGGAGGAAAAAAGGGATTGGGGGGAAAGAAAAAAGAGGTTGTGAGAGAGAAAAAAAAAACCTCCAAGGGGTTGGGGAGGAGGAAGGAACCCCAAGGGGCTGGGGGAAAACAGAAAAACCCAAGGGGGTGGGGGGGGAGAAAAAAGCCCCCAAGGGGGCTCCAAGCTGCAGCAGGGCTCTGGCTGTTTTGCCTTGGTGCTGAGGGGGAGGCTCTGGCCAGGCTCTATCCAGCCTCGGGCTGCAGCTTTGCAGTCTCAGGCTGTGCCAGGGGAGGTTTAGGCTGGAGGTGAGGAGAAAGTTCTTCCCAGAGAGAGTTGCTGGCCATTGGGATGTGCTGCCCAGGGAGGTGGTGGAGTCCCCACCCCTGGAGGCGTTCAGGAGGGGATTGGATGTGGCACTTGGAGCCATGGTCTGGTCATGGGGTCTGTGTTGATAGGTTGGACTCGATGACCCTCGAGGTCTCTTCCAACCTTGGTTACACTGCGAGACTGTGAGCCTGCCCCTGCCCACGGCGGGAGCCCGGGGGGGAGAGCCGCAGGCCGCCCGAGGCGCTCTGCCGGCGGCGGCCAGCGGGGGGCGCTGCGGCGCCGCGTCTCACCGGTGAGCTGGGTGACGGCGGTGGCCGCCAGCGCCTCGGTGGCCAGCGTCACCATCTCGTCCGAGGCCACGGTGACGATGTTGACCTCGTCGCCCTCCTCGGGCTCCAGGATCTTGATGCCGGCCTTGCCCTGGTGCACAGTCCTGACGTGGGAGCGCAGGTTGTCCACGCGGTTGAAGCCGCGGCCGCACTTGTCGCACAGGAAGGGCTTCTCCCCTGCGGGCAGGGGCAGGGCTCGAGGGGCCAGCTCCACCGCCCTGCAGGCTGCCTGGACGGCTTGGGGGGCGGCTGACCGCGCTGAGGGGGTGGCTGGCCATTGTGGAGGGGTGGTTGACCCCTTGAGGGGGGGTTGGCCATGTTTAGGGGGTGGTTGACCACTTTAGGGGGGGATTTGACCACTTTGAGGGCTGGATTTGACCACTTTGAGGTGTTGGTTGACCTCTTTGAGGTCTGGTTGACCACTTTGAGGGGTGGTTGACCACCTTAAAGGGGTACCTGAGCATTTTGAGAGGGCAGTTGACCTCTTTGAGGGGTGGCTGACCACTTTGAGGTGTTGGTTGACCACTTTTAGGTGTTGGTTGACCTCTTTGAGGGGTGGTTGACCTCCTTAAAGGGGTACCTGAACATTTTGAGGGGGTGGTTGACCACTTTTGGGTTGTGGTTGACCACTTTGAGGTGCTGGTTGACCTCTTTGAGGGCTGGTTGACCTCTTTGGGGGGGGTGGTTGACCACCTTAAAGGGGTACCTGAACGTTTTGAGGGGGTGGTTGACCACTTTTAGGTTGTGGTTGACCTCTTTGAGGGGTGGTTGACCACTTTGAGGGGGTGGTTGACCACCTTAAAGGGGTACCTGAACATTTTGAGGGGGTGGTTGACCTCTTTGAGGGGGAGGTTGACTTCCTTAAGAGTTGGTTGACCACCTTAAGGGATGGTTGACCACCTTGAGGGATGGTTGACCACCTCAAGGGCTTGGCTGCCCATCATGAGGGGATGGCTGACCACCTTGAGGGGATGGCTGCCCACCTCAGAGGCCTTGCCTGCAGACCTGGGGGAGCCCCCTGCCCTGCTACCCACCGGTGTGGATGATGATGTGCTTGGAGAGGTCTCCCACGCTGACAAAGGCCTTGCTGCAGACTGTGCACTTGTGGGGGCGAATGTTGTCATGGTGCCTGATGTGGTTGGCCAGCTGGCTGGACTGGACAAACCTGGGGAGGGGGCAAGGGAGGTGGCAGTGACAAGCTGGGGCACCTCCACCTACCCAGGGAGGTGGTGGAGTCCCCATCCCTGGAGGTGTTCCAGAGGGGATTGGATGTGGCACTTGGTGCCATGGTCTGGTCATGGGGTCTGTGTTGATAGGTTGGACTCGATGATCCTCGAGGTCTCTTCCAGCCCTGGTGATGCTGTGATGCTGTGGTACCCCCTCCCAGCTCACCTCTTGCCGCAGCGCTCGCAGACGTAAGGCCTCTCCCCGGTGTGCTGCCGCACGTGGGCGATGAGGGAGCTGGCTTGGGTGAAGGCTTTCCCACAGATCAAGCACTGGCATGGCTTCTCTCCTGGGGAAAACAAACCCACACCAGAAGCAAGCTTGGAGCTGGAGAGCACAAAGCCTCCCTAGCCCCCTGCCTGCCCCGGGGGGCGGCGTGCCTCACCGGTGTGGATGCGGACGTGGCGCTGCAGCGCCCCGGGGTCGGCGAATTGCCGCTGGCAGTGCACGCAGACGTAAGGCTTCTCCCCGCTGTGGATCCGCAGGTGCCTCTTGAGGTTCCCTGAAGGCAGAGGAGGCTGAGTTTTGGGGAGCAAGGGGAACACACAGGGACACTAAAGACCCTCCCCCCGCCTCCATCCTTCCCGGCGTCCCCGGGGGGAGCCGGCTGCGGGCTGCGCGGGAGGGCGGCGGCGGCGCCCCGGGGAGGTGGCGGTGGGGAGAGGCAGGGCGGCTGCTGAGGGGCTCCATGGGGCTCATCCAGGCCCCTCCAGCTCCACAGCAGTTTAGGGAGGTGGGAAGAGAGGTCTCTGTTCCCTAAATCTGGGTCAGAGGATGGTAGGGGTTGGAAGGGACCTCCCAAGATCAGCCAGTCCAGCCCCCACCTGCCAGAGCAAGACCGCCTGGGGCAGGGCACACAGGAACAGGGCAGGTGGGACCTGAAGACCTCCAGAGAAGGAGACTCCACAGCCTCTCTGGGCAGCCTTTATTTACTTAGAATAAACCAAACCAGGTTGGAAGAGACCTTCAAGATCATCACATCCAACCCATCAACCAATCCAACCCACCCAAACAGCTAACCCATGGCACCAAGCACCCCAGCAAGTCTCCTCCTGAACACCTCCAGGGATGGGGACTCCACCACCTCCCCAGGCAGCCCATTCCAATGGCCAGTCTCTCTCTGTGTAGAACTTCTTCCTAATCTCCAGCCTAAACCTCCCCTGGTGCAGCCTGAGACTGTGTCCTCTTGTTCTGGTGCTGGCTGCCTGGCAGAAGAGACCAACCTCTGCCTGTCTACAACCTCCCTTCAGGGAGTTGGAGAGAGCAAGAAGGTCTCCCCTGAGCCTCCTCTTCTCCCTGCTCCTGCTGGCCACACTCTTCCTGATGCAGGCCAGGATGCCATTGGCCCTCTTGGCTGCCTGGGCACACTGCAGGCTCATGTTCAGCCTACTATCAACCAGCACCTCCAGGTCCCTCTCTGCCTGGCTGCTCTCAGCCACTCTGCCCCCAGCCTGTAGCACTGCCTGGGGTTGTTGTGGCCAATGTGCAGCCCCTGGCAATTGGATGTGTTCAATCTCCTGCCCTTGGCCTCTGCCCATCTGCCCAGCCTGTCCAGGTCCCTCTGCAGAGCCTCTCTACCCTCCAGCAGATCAACTCCTGCCCCCAGCTTGGTGTCATCAGCAAATTTACTGATGATGGACTCAATGCCCTCATCCAGATCATCAATGAAGATGTTAAAGAGCACAGGGCCCAGCACTGATCCCTGGGGCACACCACTGGTGCCTGGCTGCCAGCTGGCTGTGGCACCATTCACCACCACTCTCTGGGCTCAGCCTCCAGCCAGTTCCTAACCCAGCTCAGAGAGCTGCTGTCCCAGCCAGGGGCTGACAGCTTGGCCAGGAGTTTGCTGTGGGGGATGGTGGCAAAGGCCTTGCTGAGGTCCAGGCAGACCACATCCACAGCCTGCCCCACAGCCACCAGGCAGTCACCTGGGCATGGAAGACCAGGTTGGTCAGGCAGGACCTGCCCTTCCTAAATCCATGCCTGCTCCAGAAGGAACATCCAAGGAGCATCCCCAGGGTGAGATCCAACAGAGGAGGGAAAATCTATGCACAACTGCAGCACCACAAGATGCTTAAGCCCTCTTGTGTGGGAGGTGAAGCCTTCTTCCAGCTCCAGTCCTCCTCTCAGCTCCAGCCCTGCTCTGGAACAGTCCAGTCCCTGCCCCCCCCTGGAGTGTTCCCTGTCCTCTCCAGAGCACCCACACCTCCACCCCTCAGCCCTCACCCCAGGCTACCTGAAGTGGTGAACTGTTTGCCACACTCCCGACACTTCAGGGGTCCGTCGGCGATGTGGATCTTCAGGTGAGCCTTCAAGTTCCCCACCTGGGGGCAGAGGGTTTCAGAGAACCACAGAATGGGTTGGGCTGGAAGGGACCTTAAAGATCATCCAGCTCCAACCCCCTGCCATGGGCAGGGACACCTCCCACCAGCCCAGGCTGCTCAAGGCCTCATCCAGCCTGGCCTTCAACATCTCCAGGGAGAAGGCAGCCACAGCCTCCCTGGGTGACCTGTGCCAGAGTCTCACCACTCTCAATCTAAATAACTTCTTCCCAGTGATGATGCTGAGAGCTGATCACAGAGTGTGAGAGGTTGGAAGGGACCTCTGGAGAGCAGCCAGGCCAACCCCCTGCCAGAGCAGGGGCACCCAGGGCAGCTCACCCAGGGACACATCCAGCAGGGGTTGCAAAGGCTCCACAGAAGCAGACTCCACAACCTCTCTGGGCAGCCTGCTCCAGGCTCTGCCACCCTCACAGGGACAAAGTTCCTCCTCCTGGTCCCCTGGCACCTCCTCTGCTCCAGCTTGCCCCCAGTGCCCCTTGTGCTGTCCTTGGACAGCCCTGGGCAGAGCCTGGCTCCAGCCCTGCACATCTTCATCCCCAGCCATGAGGGCAGCCCTCAGGCTCCTCTGCTCCCAGCTCCCAGCCCCAGCTGCCTCAGCCTGGCCTCCCAGGAGATGTTCCACTGCCTGCAGCAGCTCTGTGCTGGACTCTCTCAAGCAGTTCCCTGAGGTCCCTCTTGAGCTGAGGGGCCCAGAACAGGACTCAAGATTCCAGCTGTGGCCTCAGCAGGGCAGAGCAGAGTGGGAGGAGAACCTCTCTTGACCTACTGACCACAGCCCTTCTGATCCCCCCCAGGCTGCCCTTGGCCTTCCTGGCCACAAGGACACTTTGCTGGCCCCTGGGCATCCTTCTCTCCACCAGGACTCCCAGTGCCCTCAGCCAGGTCCTTGGTGACTATTGAGCAGCACTGGTGCCAGCAGCAAGCCCTGAGGCAGCCCCCTGGACAGAGGCCTCCAAGCAGACTCAGTCTCACTGACCACAACTCTGACTTCTTCCCTTCAGCAGCTGCCATCCCCCTCACTGCCTGCCTCTGCAGGCTTCACTGCCTCAGTTTAGCTGTGAGGATGCTGTGGGTGTCAAAGGCTTCCCTGAGGTCAAGCTAAACCACAGGCACTGCTCTAGCATCACCTACCCAGCTGCTTATGGCCACATCAAAGGCTCTCAGGTTGGTCAAACATCACTTTCCCCTGGTAAAACCTGCTGACAGTGCCCTCTGTGCCCTCACCACTGGGTCTCTGAGATGCTGAGATCAGTCTCTGAGATCACAGAATTGTCAGGGCTGGAAGGGACCTCAAGGCTCAGCCAGCTCCAACCCCCTGCCATGGGCAGGGACACCTCACACCACAGCAGGTTGCTCACAGCCACCTCCAGCCTGGCTGCAAACACCTCCAGGCAGGAGGCTTCCACCACCTCCCTGGGCAGCCTGTGCCAGGCTCTCACCACCCTCCTGGGCAACAACTTCTTCCTCACAGCCAATCTCAATCTCCCCACTTCTAGTTCTGCTCCATCCCTCCCAGTCCTATCCCTCCCTGACACCCTCAAAAGTCCCTCCCCAGCTTTCTTGGAGCCTCCTGCAGATCCTGGAAGGCCACAATGAGGTCTCCTGGGAGCCTTCTCCTCTCCAGCCTGCACAACCCCAACTCCCTCAGTCTGTCCTCACAGCAGAGCAGCTCCAGCCCTCTGCTCCTCCTCGTGGCCCTTCCCTGGACATGCTCCAACACAGACACTGAGATCAGTCTCTGAGATGCTGAGAGCCCCCCACAGCCAGCCCTCCACCCCCTCCCCCTGCAGCACCCTGACTCCCCAGGGCTCCCTCCCTTTGCAGAGTCACTCAGGTTGGAGAAGACCCCCTGGGACCATCAAGTCCAAGCACTGCCCCTGCTGTACAAAGTTCACCCCTAAGCCCTCTCCCTCTCGTCCCAGGGCACCTGGTTGAACTTCTTGTCGCAGTGGGGACACTTGTGCTCCTTGTCGGTGTCGTGCGTCTCCAGGTGGCGCATCTTGGAGGTGGGGTCGGAGAAGGAGCGGCCGCAGTAGTCGCACTGGTAGGGCTTCTCGCCGCTGTGCACCAGCTGGTGGCGCTTCAGGTTGCCGGAGGTGGTGAAGAGCTTCCCGCAGTCCTCGCAGCGGTAGCGAGCCTCGCCCGTGTGCCGCTTCTTGTGCAGGTTGAGCAGGCTCAGCAGCCGGTAGCTCTTGCCGCACTCCTGGCAGCCGTAGGGCTTCAGGGGGCTGCGCGGGGGGCGGAACAGCACTGAGCCACGCAAGGGAGCAGGGGCCCGGCCCGCCCCTGGGGCCGGCCCGCTGCAACCCCCTGGAGAGGTGAGCGGGGAGGAGATGCATGGGGGCAGGGCCGGCAGGGATGCAGGGATGCAGGGACTTGTAAATTCATGGATGCTGGGAAGCATGGATTTGTGGATGCATGGATTCATGGATTCATATAATCATGGATGCATGGATTCATACAATCATGGATGCATGGGTTCATGGAAGCATGGATTCATGGATGCATGGATTCATATAATCATGGGTGCATGGATTCATGGATTCCCAGAATCATGGGTGCATGGAAGCATGGATTTGTGGATGCATGGATTCATACAATCATAGTTTCATAGTTTCATAGTTTCAGTCAGGGTTGGAAGGGACCACAAGGCTCAGCCAGTTCCAACCCCCCTGCCATGGGCAGGGACACCCCACACTAGATCAGCCTGGCCACAGCCTCAGCCAGCCTGGCTGCAAACACCTCCAGGGCTGGGGCCTCAACCACCTCCCTGCACAACCCAGTCCAGGGTCTCACCACTCTCATGGGGAAGAACTTCCTCCTCACATCTAGCCTGAATCTCCCCACCTCCAGCTTCATTCCATTCCCCCTAGTCCTAGCACTGCCTGAGATCCTGAGCAGTCCCTCCCCAGCCTTCCTGGAGCCCCCTTCAGATCCTGGAAGGCCACAATGAGGTCACCTCAGAGCCTTCTCCTCTCCAGACTGAACAGCCCCAACTCCTTCAGTCTGTGCTCACAGCAGAGCAGCTCCAGCCCTCTGCTCATCCTCCTGGCCCTGCTCTGGACACCTTCAAGCACCTCCACATCCCTCTTGCCATAGGGGCTCCAGAACTGGAGGCAGGACTCCAGGTGGGGTCTCCCCAGAGCTGAGCAGAGGGGGAGAATCACCTCCCTTGCCCTGCTGGCCACACTTCTCCTGCTGCAGCCCAGGCTCTGCTTGGCTTTCTGGGCTGCAAGTGCACACTGAGAGCTCCTGGGGAGCTTCTCCTCCCCCAGCACCCCCAAGGCTCTCTCCTCAGGGCTGCTTTCCAGCCAGTCCCTGCCCAGCCTGCATTTGTGCCTGGGGTTGCCTCCAGCCAGCTGCAGGACCCTGCCCTTGCTCTTGTTGAACCTCCTGAGGTTGGCTTGTGCCCACCTCTCCAGCCTGCCCAGCTCCCTCTGGATGGATCCCTTCCCTCCAGCTGTCTGCTGCACCACACAGCTTGGTGTCAGCAGCAACCCTGCTGAGGCTGCACTCAGTGCCACTGTCCATGGCACCCACAGGGATGTGGAACAAGACATGGGTGCATGGATTCATGGATTCACAGATCATAGAATCAGGGATTCATGGAATGGTTTGGGTTGGAAAGGACTTTAAAGCTCATCCAGTTCCAACCCCCCTGCCCATGGGCAGGGACACCTCCCACCAGCCCAGCTTGCTCAATGCCTCATCCAGCCTGGCCTTGAACACCTCCAGGCAGGGGGCAGCCACAGCCTCCCTGGACAACCTGTGCCAGTGTCTCCCCCTCCTCACTCTTAAGAATTTCTTCCTCATCTCCAGTTTCAATCTTCCCTCAAAGCCATTCCCCTTGTCCTGTCCCAGCCCTTGTCCCAAGTCCCTCCCCAGCTCTCCTGTAGCCCCTTTCCAGGTACTGGAAGGCTGCTCTGAGGTCTGCCTGGAACCTTCTCTTCTCAGTCACTGCAGGGATGGAGCTGTCACACCAGGTGGGAAGGGAAGAACCACTGGTGCCCAACTCTCAACACCCCAGTGTGAGCTCCATCCAGTGTGGGTGAACTCCTTCCCACAGTCCTAGGGGTGGGCAGAGACCAGCACAGCCACAGCCAGTGACCTTTGGTGCCCCCAGGAGACCAGAGACCTCACTCAGGGCCAGGCCTGGCCTCATCTCACCCTTGTGGGTGACAAAGCCGTAGGCCTTGGACTCCAGATCCCCACAGGGCTGTCATGAAGCAACATGAAGGGGGAAGGATGAGGCAGAAAACCAAATCTCCTCCCAGACCACCCCACCCTGCTGATGGATTTCACAAGGATCCACAAATGCTGTGCCCAGCTGTGGGCCCCCAACACAAGGACATGGACCTGATGGAGAGGGTCCAGAGGAGGCCCACAAAGATGGTCAGAGGGCTGGAGAACCTCTATGGGGACAGGCTGAGGGAGCTGGGGGTGCTCTGACTGGAGAAGAGAAGGCTCCAGGGAGAGCTCAGAGCAGCCTTCCAGTACCTGAAGGGGCTCCAGGAGAGCTGGGGAAGTTTTGACATGGGCTGGGAGTGAGAGGATGAGAGGCAATGGAGTGAAACTGGAGCAGGGCAGCTTTAGGTTGGACAGCAGGAGGAAGCTCTGCACAGTGAGGGTGGTGAAATACTGGAGGAGGTTGCCCAGGGATGTGGTGGAGGCTCCATGGAGACATTCAAGATCAGACTTGCTGTGTCCCTGGGCAGCCTGCTCTGGCTGGAGGTGCCCCTGCTGGACTTCAGGGGGGTTGGGCAAGATGGCCTTTGATGTGCCTTCCAACCCAGAGCAATCTGTGGTGCTGTGGTTGGATCCTTTGAGCCAAACCCCACACTTCTCAGGCCCTGATGGTATCTTTCCATAGCTGGAGCTGCTGGCAGTCTCCAACCCAGCAGCACCAACAGCTCCTGCCCAGCACAAGGGGCAGAGCAGCTGCTCTGCCAGCCTCCTCCTCAAACCCTCACACACCCTCAGCATCATCACAGAATCAACCAGGCTGGAAAAGACCTCAGAGATCATCCAGTCCAACCTCCCACCCAACCAGCCAGACCTGAGAGATCATCCAGTCCAACCTCCCACCCAACACCACCCAACCAGCCAGACCTGAGAGATAGAATTAGAATAGAATAGAATTAAACAGGTTGGAAAAGACCTTGAAGATCATCAAGTCCAACCTATCAACCAACACCATCTGATCAACTAACCCATGCAACCAAGTGCCCCATCCAGGCTCTTCTTAAACACTTCCAGGGATGGGGACTCCACCACCTCCCTGGGCAGCACATTCCCATGGCCAATCTCTCTTGCTGGGAAGAACTTTCTCCTCACCTCCAGCCTAAACCTCCCCTGGCACAGCTTGAGACTGTCCCCTTGTTCTGGGGCTGGGTGCCTGGGAGAAGAGCCCAACCCCCACCTGGCTCCAACCTCCCTTCAGGGAGTTGTAGACAGCAAGAAGGTCTCCCCTGAGCCTCCTCTTCTCCAGGCTAAGCAACCCCAGCTCCCTCAGCCTCTCCTCCCAGGGCTGTGCTCCAGACCCCTCCCCAGCTTTCTTGCCCTTCTCTGGACACCTTCCAGCAACTCAACATCTTCCCTAAACTGAGGGGCCCAGAACTGGACACAGATTGAGACAAATCCCCATGCTGTACTAAACAACAGTGCTCAGATCCCTTGGACCATCCAGTCCAACCTCCCACCCAACACCACCCAAGCAGCCAGACCTGAGAGATCATCCAGTCCAACCTCCCACCCAACACCACCCAACCAGCCAGACCTGAGAGATCATCCAGTCCAACCTCCCACCCAACACCACCCAACCAGCCAGACCTGAGAGATCATCCAGTCCAACCTCCCACCCAACCAGCCAGACCTCAGAGATCATCCAGTCCAACCTCCCACCCAACACCACCCAACCAGCCAGACCTGAGAGATCATCCAGTCCAACCTCCCACCCAACCAGCCAGACCTCAGAGATCATCCAGTCCAACCTCCCACCCAACACCACCCAACCAGCCAGACCTGAGAGATCATCCAGTCCAACCTCCCACCCAACCAGCCAGACCTGAGAGATCATCCAGTCCAACCTCCCACCCAACACCACCCAACCAGCCAGACCTGAGAGATCATCCAGTCCAAGCTCCCACCCAACACCACCCAACCAGCCAGACCTTGGCACCGCGTGCCTCCCCCGGCCTGTTTATCAACGCCTCCACCACGGCGAGCTTCCCGCACCCAGCTGGGGCTGGCAGCCCCCGGGGCAGGGGTGCCCCCTGTGGGCCCCCAGCGTGGCCATTACCTGTGAGTCTTCTCGTGGGCCTTGCAGGCGGCGGGGTCGGAGAAGGCCTTGCTGCACTCCCTGCAGGAGAAGGGCTTCTCCCCGGTGTGGATGCGGATGTGCCGCTTGAAGTTGCCGGTGTGGGTGAACTCCTTCCCGCAGTCCTGGGGGGCACAGAGACCGGCACAGGCGCGGCCGCTGACGCTCGGCCGCCCCCCCCGGGACCCCAGCCCCGCCTGGGGGCCGGGCCTGGGCCTCACCTCGCACTTGTGGGTGACGGAGCCGTAGGCCTTGGACTCGGTCCTGTCGCCATAGGAGCCGGAGCGCAGCAGGCGCGGCTCGGCCGCCGTCTCCTGCCCCGAGTCTGTGCCTCCTGACTCGTTGTCCTCCGCCTGCTCCCCGTTCTCCACCTGGGGCTGCTCTTCCTCAGGGGTTTTCACCTCCTCTTCCTCCTCCTCTGCCGCTGCCATCCTCTCCCCCTCTTCCTCCTTCCCTTCTGGCTTCATCTCTGCGGGACAGGAGGACGCTGAGGCCGGGGAGCAGCGGCAGGGACACCAACCCCACCTGCACCTCCCAGCCCCAAGCCTGCAGGGAAGGTGCTGGGGACTGGACCTGCCCTGCTGCACCCGGGGACATGCCAGGACTCCATCCCACGAGGCCTCTGCCTGGAGGCAGTTTGGATTTGCAGGTTGTTTAGCCCTGAAGTCCCCCAGCAGAGGAGCACTCCAGCCTCTCCTGGCTGTGCCCCGTGCTAAACCGCTCCTGGGGGCTCCCAAACTCACACTCACAAAGTCAACCACACAGAGGGCCAGGGGTCAGCCCTCGCTCAGCTTTGCTTCAGCCCCACTGAAGAGGACAGCAGAGTCCTTGCTGCCACTGAGGAAGGTGTTGAACAAGGCACTGCATGACATAGATGACACTACATTGGGTGATCTGCTTGAGAGTAGAAAGACTCTTCAAAGGGCCCTGGCCAGGCTGGAGCCATGGGCCAAGGTCAGTGGGTTGAGGTTCAACAAGGCCAAGGGCTGGGTCCTGCACTTGGGTCACAACAACCCTGTGAACGCTCCAGGCTTGGGGCAGAGGGGCTGCAAACTGCCTGGTGGGAAAGGACCTGGGGGTGTTAACTGACAGTGGATGAAGATGAGCCAGGGTGTGCCCAGGTGGCCAAGAAGGGCACCAGCATCTTGGCCTGCATGAGCAAGAGTGTGGCCAGCAGCACCACAGCAGGGCTTGTCCCCCTG
This sequence comes from Melanerpes formicivorus, assembly GCF_026170545.1. Lineage (NCBI taxonomy): Eukaryota > Metazoa > Chordata > Aves > Piciformes > Picidae > Melanerpes > Melanerpes formicivorus. The sequence continues at coordinate 1,601,923 of NW_027142419.1, read as the reverse complement.
GCCTGGGCACTGGTGAGGCCACACCTCGAATCCTGGGTTCAGTTTTGGGTCTCTCAATCCAAGAAGGACAATGAGGGGCTGGAGTAGGTCAAGAGAAGGGTCTGGAGAAGAGGTCTGGTGAGGAGCAGCTGAGGGACCTAGGGTTGTTTAACCTGGAGAAAAGGAGGCTGAGGGGAGACCTCCTGGCTCTGCACAACTCCCTGAGAGGAGGCTGAAGCCAGGTGGGGGTTGGGCTCTTCTGCCTAGTATCAGGTGATAGAAAGAGGAAATGGCCTGAAATTGTGCCAGGGGAGGTTTAGGTTGGACATCAGGAACAATGTCTTCCCTGCAAGAGTGGTCAGGGACTGGCACAGGCTGCCCAGGGAGGTGGTGGAGTCCCCATCCCTGGAGGTGTTCAAGAAACCTGTGGCCAGGGCCCTCGGGGCCATGGTGGTGTTGGGTCGGTTGCTGGTTGGAGTGGATGATCTCAGAGGACTTTCCCAACTGAAGCAGTTCTGTGATCCTAGGACTGGAGCCAGTCCAGACCCCTGAGGAGCACCATGAACTCCAGCAGCACTCACCTCTCGTTTCAGTGCCTGCAGAGCTGTCCTTGGCCTCGGGGCTCTCCTCTGGCTGCGGCTGGCCGGGGAACTCGGCGCTGGCACCCTCAGGGCTGGCAGCATCTGCCCCTGCAAACAACAGAGTGTCCTGGGCACGCCCCAGGAGGCACACAGAACAGGCTGTGCTGGGGGGAGTCACAGAGGGGTCTGGGGGTCATCCCACAGTGCTTCACCTTCTTGGCCCCTCAGCTGCTCCGCTGGTGCCTCAGGCTGAGCAGCTGCAGCCGGGGAAGCCTCTTCCTTCCCCGCCGGGCTGGGAGGAGCTGGTTTTGGTTTGTCAGGATCACCCTCTGCTTCTGCCTCTGATGGCTTATCCTTGACCTTGTTGGACTCTGTGAGGGAAAAGTCACAGTGGGTGTCCCTGTGTGGACAGCAGAAGCTGCTAGAATGATCCCAAGTATCAGAATCCCAGCATGGTTGGGGTTAGAAGGGACCCCTGGAGACCACCCAGCCCAGCCCCTGCTCCAGCAGGGCACCCACAGCACCCTGCCCAGCAGCACAAGGCCCAGGGGGGGTTGGAAGCTCTCCAGAGGAGAAATCTCCACAACCTCTCTGGGCAGCCTGCTCCAGGGCTCAGCATCCTCACAACAAACAACTTTCTCCTCCTGCTCAGCTCCAACCTCCTGGGTTCCAGGTTGTGCACAGTACCCCTTGGCCTGGCCCTGGACACCACTCTTGCCCCCCATAGGTCCTATAGCTCTTGCTGAGCATTACTCAGCTCCCCTCTGGGGCTGCCCTTCTGCAGGCTCTCAGCCTTTGCTCCTCACAGTGCTGCTCCAGGCTGCTCAGCAGCTTCAGAGCCCCTGCTGGACTCTCCTGTGTTTCTCCTGAACTCAGGATGCAGGACTCCAGATGTGGCCTCACCAGGGCAGAGCAGTAGAGCAGGAGAACCTCCCTCTGTGACCTGCTGGCCACACTCCATGCACCCAGGACACCATTGGCCTTCTTGGCCATGAGGGCAAATGAGCAACCTGTTGTCCCTGAGCACTTCCAGGTCCTTCTCTGTGGAGCTGTGTCCCAGCAGGTCCCTCCTCACCCTGTCCTGCTGCAGGAGGGTGCAGGACCCTACCCTTGCCCTGGTTGAACTTCATGAGGTTACTCTGCCCAGCTCTCCAGCCTGTCCAGATCTGGCTGAATGGCAGCCCAGCCTGAGGGGGTGTCAGCCACCCCCCCCCTAGTTTTGGATCATCAGTGAGCTGGCTGAGTGTCCACTCTGGCTGTTCACCCAGGTCATTGCTGAAGATACTGAGCAAGACCAGACCCCAAACAGACCCCTGGGGAGCACTGCATGCCACAGGCATCCAGCTGTGCCACTGCTCACAACCCTCTGAGCTCTGCCCTTCAGCCCTTTCTCACCTCCCTGCTGCCTCAGCCAGCCCACACCCCTTGAGCTTCCCCTGGAGGATGTTATGGCAGATGATGTCAGCAAGACTGGAGGACTGCTGGCGCTGCCCCGGGGGATCAAACCCCATCCAGACCTCCTTGTGCAGCAGGATGGGGCTGGATAGTAGCCAGGGAGCGTGGCTGCTGTGTGGGGCAGCTCAGAGTCTCCCTGGCTGAGGGAAGGCTACGTACCCAGGTGGGCAGGGGGGTGCTGGCCCTCAGAGGGGCCTGCGGCGGGCGCGGCGAGGGCCTTGAGCGCGTTGCAGGCGCTGACCACCTCCTGCATCTGCAGGAAGCCTGCCACGGCCAGCACGTCCTCCACGTTCTCAGGGTTCAGGCTCAGCTTGGCTGTGTACATGAACTCCAAAACCTGGCCCAGGCCTGCAAGGGAGGAGTCACAACCATACAATCAGTCACAGAATGGTCAGGGCTGGAAGGGACCCCAAGGCTCAGCCAGCTCCAGCCCCCTGCCATGGGCAGGGACACCTCACACCACAGCAGGTTGCTCACAGCCACCTCCAGCCTGGCTGCAAACACCTCCAGGCAGGAGGCTTCCACCACCTCCCTGGGCAACCTGTGCCAGGCTCTCACCACCCTCATGGCCAACAACTTCTTCCTCACAGCCAATCTCAATCTCCCCACTTCTAGCTTTGCTCCATCCCCCCCAGTCCTATCCCTCCCTGACACCCTCAGAAGTCCCTCCCCAGCATTGTTGTAGTCCCCCTGCAGATCCTGGAAGGCCACAATGAGGTCTCCTGGGAGCCTTCTCCTCTCCAGACTGCATAACCCCAACTCTCTCAGCTTGTCCTCATAGAGGACCTCCAGCCCTCTGCTCCTCCTCATGGCCCTTCTCTGGACACCTTCCAGCCCCTCCAGATCCTTCCTGGCACAGAGGCTCCAGAACTGGACCCAGAGCTCCAGCTGTGGTCTCACTGGAGTGGAGCAGAGGGGCAGAATCCCCTCCCTTGACCTGCTGGCTGTGCTTCTCTTGCTGCAGCCCAGGATGTGATTGGCTCTCTGGGCTGCAAGTGCTCCCTGCTGGCTCCTGCTGAGCTTCTACCAGAATCAAGCTTTAAACCTCTCAGCTGGGTGATCCTCAGAAGCACAGAGTGTGTGAAGCACCAGGCTGAAGAGCCTCCCCCAAAGCCCAGGCACCAAACTGCTTTGTTTTAAGGAGCTCTGAGGGACACTGTTCAACTTTCACACAGATTGCATTGGGTTGGAAGGGATCCTCAAAGCTCATCTTGTCCAACCCCCCTGCAGGCAGCAGGGACATCTCCAAACAGATCAGGTTGCTCACAGTCTTATCAAGCTTGATCTTGGATGTCTCCAGGGACAGGGCCTCAACCACATCTCTGGGCAGCCTGTTCCAGTGTTTCACCACCCTCACAGTGAGGAGCTTCCTCCTGATGTCCAACCTAAATCTACCCTGCTCCACTTTCAAACCATTGCTACTCATCCTATCTTCACAAGATCTTGCAGTAAGTCCCTCCCTGGCTCTCCTGGAGCCCCCTTCAGGTCCTGGGAGGCTGCTCTAAGGTCACCCTGGAGCCTTCTCCTCTGCAGGCTCAACAGCCCCAACTCCCTCAGCCTGTCCCCATAAGAGAGGTTCTCCATCCCCCTGATCATTTTTATTGCCTCCTCTGGAGCCACCCTAGCAGGTCTGTGTCCTTCCTGTATTGGGGGTCACCTACCTGGACACAGCCCTGCAGGTGAGGTCTCACAGAGCAGAGGGGCAGGAACCTCTCTCTCCATCTCTGGCCATGCTGCCTTTGATGCAGCCCAGGCTGCCCCTGGCTTTCAGGGCTGCAAGTGCCCACTGCTGGCTCATGCCCAGCTTTCTGCCTACCTGCAGCATTGCTGATGTCCAGGTGCACCACATCCTTCTGGTCAACAAAGAGCATCCTGAAGTACTCACTGCAGGCTGCCAGCACAGCTTTGTGAGCCTTGAAGTCGATGCCATCCACCACGAAGGTGCAGTCACACAGCAAGCCCAGCTGCCGCTGCTGGTTCAGCTGCTCCAGGACCTGTTTGCTGTGCTGGGGGAAGTCCATGGCTGTGGGGAGAGGGGAAAAAAACACCCAGGATGGAGGTGAGACAGGTGCCAAATCCCCACCACCACCACCGTGTTGGATAGTTTCATAGTTTCATTCAGGGTTGGAAGGGACCACAAGGCTCAGCCAGTTCCAACCCCCCTGCCGTGGGCAGGGACACCCCACACTACAGCAGCCTGGCCAGAGCCTCAGCCAGCCTGGCTGCAAACACCTCCAGGGCTGGGGCCTCAACCACCTCCCTGCACAACCCAGTCCAGGGTCTCACCACTCTCATGGGGAAGAACTTCCTCCTCACATCCAGCCTCAATCTCCCCACCTCCAGCTTCATTCCATTCCCCCTAGTCCTAGCACTGCCTGAGATCCTGAGCAGTCCCTCCCCAGCCTTCCTGTAGGTCCCCTTCAGATCCTGGAAGGCCACAATGAGGTCACCTCAGAGCCTTCTCTTCTCCAGACTGAACAGCCCCAACTCCTTCAGTCTGTCCTCATAGGAGAGGTGCTCCAGCCCTCTGATCATCCTTGTGGCCCTTCTCTGGACACCTTCCAGCACCTCCAGAGCCCTCTTGCCATAGGGGCTCCAGAACTGGAGGCAGGACTCCAGGTGGGGTCTCCCCAGAGCTGAGCAGAGGGGGAGAATCACCTCCCTTGCCCTGCTGGCCACACTTCTCCTGCTGCAGCCCAGGCTCTGCTTGGCTTTCTGGGCTGCAAGTGCACACTGAGAGCTCCTGGGGAGCTTCTCCTCCCCCAGCACCCCCAAGGCTCTCTCCTCAGGGCTGCTTTCCAGCCAGTCCCTGCCCAGCCTGCATTTGTGCCTGGGATTGCCTCCAGCCAGCTGCAGGACCCTGCCCTTGCTCTTGTTGAACCTCCTGAGGCTGGCTTGTGCCCACCTCTCCAGCCTGTCCAGCTCCCTCTGGATGGCCTCCCTTCCCTCCAGCATGTCTGCTGGATAGGACAGATCACAAAGTCATAGAGCAGCCACAACCCTCCCAGTTAATAAAGGTGGCCCAAAAAAGCCTGGTTCTGAGCTCCTCTCTCCAGCTTCCCTAGAGCCAAGCCCAAAACCTCTCCTCTAGCAGCCAGGATGTCAACAAAGGGCTGAAGAGAGAAGTGATGGAAGAGTAAACCTAGTTTTTGCCACCCTAACAGCATTTAATCATAGAATTGTCAGGGTTGGAAGGGAGCTCAAGGCTCAGCCAGCTCCAACCCCCTGCCATGGGCAGGGACACCTCACACCACAGCAGGTTGCTCACAGCCACCTCCAGCCTGGCTGCAAACACCTCCAGGCAGAAGGCTTCCACCACCTCCCTGGGCAACCTGTGCCAGGCTCTCACCACCCTCCTGGGGAACAACTTCTTCCTCACAGCCAATCTCAATCTTCCCACTTCTACTTTTACTCCATCCCCCCCAGTCCTATCCCTCCCTGACACCCTCAAAAGTCCCTCCCCAGCATTCTTGTAGTCCCCCTTCAGATCCTGGAAGGCCACAATGAGGTCTCCTCAGAGCCTTCTCTTCTCCTGACTGCACAACCCCAACTCTCTCAGCCCATCATCAAAACCACCAAGCTCCTGCTCATTTTGGGTGCTTGCACCATGAATTGAGGGGTTTTTACTTCTCATTGTGTCTTTGGAGGGAATTCTCCCTGCTCAAAGCACAGCTTGGCTTGGGTAATGCTACCAACACCCCCAAAGCCTATTGTTCAAACAGGTCCTCAGCAAAGGCTGAGGAGCAACCACAAGCTCCTTCTCTTGGGGTGCACCTGCAGGGTAGAGGACAGAAGGTTTTCACTTGGCTTCATGTTCCAAGAAGTGCTTCCTGTGCCAGCTGAAGGGATCATTTCTCACAGCAGGAGATGAGCAAGGAGGGAGGAGGAAGCCAGGGAGGCCTATCCACAGTTATTGCTCAACAAGTCAGGCCAGGAAGCCTCTCAAGCTCTGGAGGAAAGGCAGACTGTGGCCAGGGCAAGTCTTGGTTTTGATGGCAAGTGGATGCTCAGTGTCCCTCTGAAGGTTTCCACCCCACAGCAGCTGCTTTTCCACTTTAGCAGCTCTTCAAACCAGCCTGGGAAGTCTGAGGATGGGGCAAGGGGGCAGGCTTGGACCCACAGGGCACCTGCAGGCAGGCACATCCCAAGCTGCCAACCTGCAGCAGCAAGCAGGGTGGGGGGGAGGGAGCCTCCTCTTGTCTGCACACTCAGTGAGAGATCTTCCACCCAAGGATCCAACTGGCTTCCAGAATTGCTCCCAGCAGGAACAAGAAACCCAAACAGCCTCAGCTCTCACATGGAAAAGGCTTCACTTCCCAAAGCCTCCATTTTCCTTTGCAGGGATTTTCCTGCCATGCCTTTTCTCTCCCTCCAAACCACAGAGCACTTTTAAACCAAACACCCACAGCCTGTCCCAAACCACATCCCACATGAGTCAGAAATAAAACCAACCCCCCACACCTCTATTTGCATCAAAAAATCTGTCCAAGCCCCCACAGATGTATGGCCCTGTGAGGTCTGCAAAGGGAATTCTAGGAATAGAGAGAGGGGAAGGTTCTCCCAGCAGGACAAACAGTGCTGCTAGGAATGATCTGGGCAGCAGGAGCTGAGGCACCACCATGGTCTGAGGCATCAAAAGGCTCTTTTTGGTCATTTGTAGGAAGAATTTTGTATCTGACTGATGACTTTTTGTTTCCTCTCTCCCCCTGCTGGAACTTGCCTCAGCTTTGCAAAGATCCTGAGGAGGATTCCCAGAAGACTTTCCCTCTTCCTGCTGCTGTTTGCTTTGCTGGACAGAGGTGGTGCCAAGCTGTGCATTCCCCTCATGCCCAGACCCAGCACCCACCATCCCCCAGCACACTCAAATCCCTCACTCCAAGCCTTCCAAATCCCAGATCCAAAGGCCCATGGGGAAGGGTTAAGCTTGGAGAGCAGAGCTCCAAGCACCAGCAGGCTGACAGGGGGAGAGGTGTTAGCCTCGACGGGTCGTACCCCAGGGGAACACAGCGCAGCAGTGCAGCTGAGAGAGCACACAGCCCTGACCACAGCTGGGAACTGGAATTCATAGATACCAAAGATTCAGAACTATCATAGATAGATAGATAGATAGATAGATAGATAGATAGATAGATAGATAGATAGACAGATAGACAGATAGATAGATAGCCTTTGACACTGTCCTGCACCACATCCTGCTCCCCAGGCTGGTGACACATGGGTGTGAGGGGTGACCACTGGATGGGTACAGAGCTGGCTTGATGGCTGCCCCCAGAGAGTGGCTGTCCATGGCTCCATGGCCCAGGGGAGGCCAGGGACAAGCAGAGTCCCTCAGGGATCAGTCCTGGGCCCAGGCTTGTTCAACATCCCTGTGGGTGCCATGGACAGTGGCACTGAGTGCAGCCTCAGCAGGGTTGCTGCTGACACCAAGCTGTGTGGTGCAGCAGACAGCTGGAGGGAAGGGATCCATCCAGAGGGAGCTGGGCAAATCTGGCACTTCTGGCCCACCTGATGGCTCCATAAATCAGGTGCCATTAGCACAAACCCCTCAGTGCTGGCTGTTAAAGGAGTGGTGCTGTCTGAAGGTGCATGGCAGAGCCCCCACCTGAAAACCAAGCCAGGATCAGTGCCCAAACTCACCTCTGCACTGGGAGGAGCAGAGATATCCCGAGGAGCACAGCTGCTGGCAAGGCTCTGGTGGCTCTCCTGTGGAGTTTCCTCTCTTCCTGGTACCCAGGTCAGTCTCTATGCAGCCATCCTGAGAGCAACAGGACAAAAAACTCCACTTCACACCCCATGCCCTGTGCGTTGAAGGCACCAAGGTCCAACATCACCAACCCAGGACCAGGCAGCTCCTGCTTTCACCTCGTCAGAGGCCTGTGAGCACCTTTTCCCCTCCTGCCCTCTCCCTGACCTGGCTGTCAAGGCTCTCATTACCTGATTAATTACAGAAAAGCTTCATTATGAGAACACCCACGCCTGCCACAGGCCTCAATCCAGCAGCCCAGGGGAGCTTCCCACACCAGCACCGTTAAGCTCTCACTTGCTAACGACATTAACCTCTCCCTGTACCTGCTGCTCGAGCATCCACCCATTAAAAACACCCAAACCTTGACAAATCTGGAACAAAACCACCAACAACAACAAAAAAAGAGGGCTCCAAATGCTGCCTTTTGGATGCTGCCTCCACCCAGCTGCCAGTTCTTGAGCTGGGAGGATAAAAAGGAAGAGGGCTCTGCCTACCGTCATCTCCCTTCTTGCTCGGGGGATGAGGCAGCCCTGATCCTTTCAAGTCCCTGCCAAGAGGAGTCTGTCCTCATTTCCAGGAGCTGATTCTGCAATGTTTCCAGTTTGAAAAAACAAATACAACAAGTTAGGAGTGCATCTGAGTGAAGCATTGCAGGTACAGAGGAGAGAGAAACTGTGACGTGGAGAAGGGCTCCGGAGTCGGCGGCGAAACCCCCAGGTGAGCTCACATCCAGCTGTAAAGTAGGGGGGGAGAAATAATCCCAGGCAGCCAAAAAGCATGGTGAAAAGGAACTAAAAGGAGGGAGACACAAAGAGAGAGGTGAGCAGAGCCACTCTGGGCCCCCCTCAGCAAGCAGACACCCCGCAGAGCCCACGGAGATGTCGGCGCTGCTCCCGGTGCGGCTGCCGGGAGGTGAGCAGAGCTGGGCGGGCAGGGAGCCAGCGTGGGCCTGAGGTGTCACCAGCCCTCCAGTGCTGCAGCACCTGCCTGATGAAGTTTCATAGTTTCATTCAGGGTTGGAAGGGACCACAAGGATCATCTAGTTCCAACCCCCCTGCCATGGGCAGGGACACCCCACACTAGAGCAGCCTGGCCACAGCCTCAGCCAGCCTGGCTGCAAACACCTCCAGGGCTGGGGCCTCGACCACCTCCCTGCACAACCCATTCCAGGGCTTCACCACTCTCATGGGGAAGAACTTCCTCCTCCCCTCCAGCCTGAATCTCCCCACTTCCAGCTTCATTCCATTCCCCCTAGTCCTAGCACTGCCTGAGATCCTGAGCAGTCCCTCCCCAGCCTTCCTGGAGCCCCCTGCAGATCCTGGAAGGCCACAATGAGGTCACCTCGGAGCCTTCTCTTCTGCAGACTGAACAGCCCCAACTCCTTCAGTCTGCCCTCATAGGAGAGGTGCTCCAGCCCTCTGCTCCTCCTCCTGGCCCTGCTCTGGACACCTTCCAGCACCTCCACATCCCTCTTGCCATAGGGGCTCCAGAACTGGAGGCAGGACTCCAGGTGGGGTCTCCCCAGGGCTGAGCAGAGGGAGAAGATCACCTCCCTTGACCTGCTGGCCACACTTCTCCTGCTGCAGCCCAGGATCTGATTGGCTTTGCAGGCTGCAAGAGCACACTGAGAGCTCATGTTGAGCTTTTTGTCCACCAGCACCCCCAAGTCTCTCTCCTCAGGGCTACTTTCCAGCCAGTCCCTGCCCAGCCTGCATTTGTGCCTGGGGTTGCCTCCAGCCAGCTGCAGGACCCTGCCCTTGGTCTTGTTGAACCTCCTGAGGTTGGCTTGTGCCCACCTCTCCAGCCTGCCCAGCTCCCTCTGGATGGATCCCTTCCCTCCAGCTGTCTGCTGCACCACACAGCTTGGTGCCATCAGCAACCCTGCTGAGGCTGCACTCAGTGCCACTGTCCATGGCACTGACAAAGATGTTGAAAGATGTTCAGAAACTTGGGTCTCCTCACAAAAGACCCAGCCTCTGGAACGTGGCCTGACCTCTGAAACTGCAGCAGAAGCTCCTGATGTGGAAGTGCAGCTCAGGAAGCGCAGCCTGGCCGCCAAACCCGGCAGCTGCCCCTCAAAAGCGAGGCCTGCAGAGGGCCATGGGCTGGCACCACGCCAGAAGAGATGCCAGAGGAGGAAGAAAGCCCCTTTAATCCTCGAGGTGGCACACGATGCTTTGAAGTTTTCCCTGCTCTTCTACTGCCCTTCAGCACAGGCAGAGAGCTCAGGTGGTGCCAGGGGATCCATCTGGTGCAGTGCTGGCATCAGGGCTGTGTGTCCCCCTCCCCCCCCCCCCCCAAGACTGGGGTCCCAAGGCCTGCCCCACATGGGAGGGAGGAAGGGTTTGCTCCTGATCGTGTCCTGAATCACCCTGTGGCTCTGTGCACACATCTCCCACGGCAGCACTGCTACCCTGCTGAGGGTGGGCAGGAGAGGGCTGCAGCCAGCACCTTGGTCCCCTCAGGGCCTATGCCTCAGCCAGGGATGGGGAGGAGCATGAGTTCAGGAGGAAAAGAGTCAGAGAATCACAGAATTATTTTGGCTGGGAGAGATCTGCAAGCTCATCCAGTCCAGCCCTTCACCCAGCCCTGCTCAGGGCACCACCAAACCATGGCCCTCAGCACCACATCCCCACGGCTCTGAAACCCCTCCAGGCATGGGGACTCCACCACTGCCCTGGGCAGCCTGGGCCAGGCCTTGACAACCTTCAGGGAGAAGAAAATGTTCGCTCATGTCCAACCTAAACCTCCCTAAAAGCAACCTGAGGCTGTTTCCCCTTGTCCTGTCACTTGCTCCTTGGGAGAAGAGACTGTGAAGTGACTGAGGGTGCCTCGATCCCCACGTCCAGGTCATTAAGGAAGACACTTAAGAGAATTAAGCACCGCTACAGAGTGCTAAGGAGGTGTCAGGACCCTCACGCAGCCTCCCCTCAAAACCCCCGGCGATCACCCACTGGTAGGTCCCCCAGAGGGGCTCCTTTCTGGGGGGACCCCGCGGGCAGTCAGCTGGGCCGCAGCCCCCTTCCCCTCCCAGCCCTTGTATCACCCCAAGCCCGCGGCCTAAGAACCTTCAGCCCCCTCCCAGCCCTTCCCCGGTGTGCCCCACCGCTACCTGCCATGCCGGGCTCAGCGGGGCCCTCCCATCGCGGCCCTGGGCGCTCACCGTGACACGGAGCAGACAAAGGGCGCCGCCATGTTGGCGCCGGGCGGAAGCGGCGTCTCGCCCTTCCCCGCCCACCGCCGGCGCTACTGCGCATGCGCGGCCCGGCGCGGGCAGGGCAGCCGCGCGTGCGCGGGTGGGCGGGTCGGGTCACGTGTCGCCCCGCCGGCTGCTTCTGCTCGCTCCGCCCCCATGGCGGCGTGGGGCTGGCGGCTGGGGGCAGGAGGGGTACCGGAGGGGGGTCCCAGAGGTGTTGCGGGAGGGTGCTGGTGGTGGTGCGTGTCTCCGGCCCTGTCGTGCGGCCCCGTGAGGGGCAGAAGGCTTAGTCCTGCTACGCTAATGTGTCTGAGTGCTTTGGGTTCCCTCACCAGACCCAGGCGCTGGCCCCCCGCGGTGGTGGCAGCCAGGTGTCCCTACAGGGAGCGGGCTCGGTGCTGAGGTCAGCACGGGTCTGAAGCTGTAGGTGCTGCCTTTGCACCGGCCTGCCTCATCAGGTGGGTGTGCAGGGCATGCTGGCATCCTGAGTGGCTTTCATGGAAGTGTAGAGGTTGGTTGGGGTTGGCAGGAGCCTTTCAAGCTCGCCTAGTCCAAGCCCCTGGGGTCAGCAGGGACAGATGCAACTAGAGCAGGCTGCTCAGAGCCCCATCAGGCCTGGCCTGGGGTGTCCCCAGGGATGGAACTCTGCCCAGGGAGGTAGTGGAGTGCCTGTCCTTGTAGACATTCCACATCAGGTTAGACAGGGCTCTGAGCAACCTGCTCTAGTTAAAGACATCCCTGCTGACTACAGGGGGTGGGACTGGGTAACCTCTAGAGGTTCTTTCCAACCCAGTGCATTCTGCAATTCTATGGAGCCTCCTGGGCAACCTGTTCCAGTTTTCCACCACTCTCAAGAACAACTTCCTGATTTCTAACTTCAACCTACCCTTCTCTATTTGCCAATCATTGTCCCTTATCCTGTCACTCCCAGCCCTTGTCAGAAGTGCTTCCCCAGCCCTCCTGTAGCCCTCTTCAGGTACTGGAAGGCTGCTCTAAGGTCTCCCTGAAGCCTTCTCTTTTCCAGGGTGAAGAGCTCCAGCTCTCACAGGCAGTGGGGTTCCAGCTCTCAGATCATGTTGTGGCTTCCTCTTTGAAAGCAGCTGTTTAAAAATGCTCAGCTCCCTGACACAAAAAGGACCTGGGGGTGTTGGACAGCAGCAGCTGAAGGTACACCAGCCTGTGCCCAGGTAGCCAACCAACATCCTGGCCTGGATCATCAGCAAGTTTGCTGTTGGCACCACGCTGTGTGGTGCAGCAGACAGCTGGAGGGAAGGGATCCATCCAGAGGGAGCTGGGCAGGCTGGAGAGGTGGGCACAAGCCAACCTCAGGAGGTTCAACAAGAGCAAGGGCAGGGTCCTGCAGCTGGCTGGAGGCAATCCCAGGCACAAATGCAGGCTGGGCAGGGACTGGCTGGAAAGCAGCCCTGAGGAGAGAGCCTTGGGGGTGCTGGGGGAGGAGAAGCTCCCCAGGAGCTCTCAGTGTGCACTTGCAGCCCAGAAAGCCAAGCAGAGCCTGGGCTGCAGCAGGAGAAGTGTGGCCAGCAGGGCAAGGGAGGTGATTCTCCCCCTCTGCTCAGCTCTGGGGAGACCCCACCTGGAGTCCTGCCTCCAGTTCTGGAGCCCCTATGGCAAGAGGGATGTGGAGGGGCTGGAAGGTGTCCAGAGCAGGGCCAGGAGGATGAGCAGAGGGCTGGAGCTGCTCTGCTGTGAGCACAGCCTGAAGGAGTTGGGGCTGTTCAGTCTGGAGAAGAGAAGGCTCTGAGGTGACCTCATTGTGGCCTTCCAGGATCTGAAGGGGGCTCCAAGAAGGCTGGGGAGGGACTGCTCAGGATCTCAGGCAGTGCTAGGACTAGGGGGAATGGAATGAAGCTGGAGGTGGGGAGATTGAGGCTGGAGGGGAGGAGGAAGTTCTTCCCCATGAGAGTGGTGAAGCCCTGGACTGGGTTGTGCAGGGAGGTGGTTGAGGCCCCAGCCCTGGAGGTGTTTGCAGCCAGGCTGGCTGAGGCTGTGGCCAGGCTGCTCTAGTGTGGGGTGTCCCTGCCCATGGCAGGGGGGTTGGAACTGGCTGAGCCTTGTGGTCCCTTCCAACCCTGATTCTATGATACTATGATCAACAAGAGTGTGACCAGCAGGAGCAGGGCAGGCATTGTCCAGCTGTACTGGGCACTGGTGAGGTCATCACCTTGAGTCCTGGGTTCAGTTTTGGGGTCCTCACTCCAAGAAGGACATTGAGAGTCTGGAGGAGGTCCAGGGAAGGGCAATGAAGCTGGGGAAGGGTCTGGAGAACAGGGCTGGGGAGGAGCAGCTGAGGGACCTGGGGTTGTTGAGCCTGGAGAAAAGGAGGCTGAGGGAAGACCACACTGCTCTCTACTGCTCCCTGAAAGGAGGCTGGAGCCAGGAAGGGTTAAACTCAGAGAGCCGAGCTCCAAGCACTGACAGAGGGAGACGTTTTAGCCTCGATGGGTCGTAAACCATGGGAACAGAATGCAGCTGTGTAGATGAAAGCACTCAGACAGCTGATTACAACTGGCCATTGTGACCTGACGTGGGAGAATTCGCTAATGCTGCGACAGCCTCCCTGATCTTTTGAGCTTTCTTTAACGCCTGCTTAAACCTTGATAAGATACAGGTGTTGGTGTGGTGCTTTCTCCATAGCCAGTCCTGTGCTCGCACCTGCCGCTGGGACGAGTCCAACAACCGATCACAAACTGCTTTTTAGGTGTGTCGTCAGCCTTTATAAAGAAAAGACTTTGCACAGTAAAACGGACTCTTTGCTTGCACCGAGCTGCCTCCCGTCTCAATCGCGGCACAGCCAGGTGAGGGTTGGTCTCTCCTCTCAAGGAGCAAGAGATAGGACCAGAAGAAACAGCCCCAAATTGCACCAAGGGAGGTTTAGGCTGGACTTGAGAAAATCCTTCGCTGAAAGAGCTCCCTACCCCGGCCCAGGCTGCCCAGGGAGGTGGCTAAATCCCCAGCCCTGGAGATGTGGTGCCCTGGCAGTGCTGGGTTAAGGTTTGGACTCCATGGTCTTAAAGGTCTCTTCCACTCAAAACGATGCCATGACTGCACGACTCCAGGAGTTTGGGCAGGGGCAGACGGCAGCTGGTGCCCAGGCAGTCCAAAACTCTCCTATCCTATCACCCTGTTTGCCCAAATCTGGATTTCCTTCCTCAAAGCGAGCCTGTGCCGGGACCAGGCTGCTGCAGAGCATGGAATGGAATGGAATGGAATGGAATGGAATGGAATGGAATGGAATGGAATGGAATGGAATGGAATGGAATGGAATGGAATGGAATGGAATGGAATGGAATGGAATGGAATGAACCAGGTTGGAAAAGAACTTCGAGATCATCGAGTCCAAGCTATCACCCATCACCATCTGATCAACTAAACCATGGCACCAAGTGCCTCATCCAGGCTCTTCTTCAGCCTCCACTGATGGGGACTCCATCACCTCCCTGGGCAGCACATCCCCGGGGCCAATCTCTCTGTCTGGGAAGAACTTCTTCCTCACATCCAGCCTAAGTTCCTTCCTCACATCCAGCCTAAGTTCCTTCCTCACATCCAGCCTAAGTTCCAGCAGTTCGGCGCTGCCCTGAGCTGTCCCTTCACCAGCTCCGTGGCTCGGAAACACCCCCGGGTGCCAACCCAGCGGGTTTCGGGGGGCTCGAAGGGCGTTTCTGATACCTCCTTCGGCTGGGCGAGTGCCACCCGCAGGCTGTCACCGCTAGGTGGCGATCTGTGACCGCGGCCGGGGGCTCCCTGCCTGCTGCCGTGCCGCCGAGCACCCAGCGCCGGCACCTTGGGGCTAAAGCAGACACATCCCACCGCGGCTGATCGACGGCAGGGCAGCGCCGCTGCTCCTCCTCACCTCCGTGACTTCAACGTCCTGAGCCACCCTGGGGACTTTTGTATGGCCGTTGAGAGCTTTTGGGATAACTTTGAAACTCTTTGGGGTGGTTTTTTTTGCGCCTCGCAGCGTCCTGCCGCAGGGAGTCCCCCAGGTGCCAGCAGGCAGAGCAGGAGGGGATGCTGGAGGTGCCAGCTGTGTTTTCGCCTGTCCCCACGCTGCGGGTGTTTTAACACGAGTCACGAGGCTCTGAGGGACAACCGGGGACGAGGTGACCTCGGTGCCGGCGCAGCAACACGAGCTGGGTGCAGTGTGGCAGCTATAAACAGCCGCTGGCCCCCGGGCAGGCGCCTGGCTGTTGTTTGTATACACAGCGAGATGGAGCCGAGCCCTCGGCCGGGGGATTTTGGGCCCCCCAAAAATGATGCCACTGACTTTGGCAGCCAGGCCTGGCACCATCGTCCCGACCCATGCCAGCCCTGAGGGTGATGGGTGAGGGTGGGCGAGGGGAGGAGGAGGACTTGGTGACCTTCCAGGTGGGCCAGCGGCCGAGCAGCTGAGGGAATGGCTCTGAAATAGAGCGGCGGGGGAAGAAATGAGTCACCCCGGGCTGGAAATAAACGGCACCGTGGGCACCCGAGGGGAGCTGGGGCCGCTCCTCGCCCGTGGGTTTGTTGGGAAGGAGGAACCTCTTTACGGAGGCACCCCTCAGGCCTGAACCCGCGGCTCTTTTGGGGGAAAAGCATCCAGGAAAGATGAAAAGAAGGAGGCGCGGCAGCCAGGCGTTGTCAATAATTTATCACCGGGTGTATATACAGAGACAGGCTCCGGCAGAGGCTCGGGAAGGGATCCCGCGCTCCTGGCGGCGCTCTTGGAACGCCGGATCCTCCCCATCAATCCTCACCAGCTGAAAACCACCGGAGCCAGGAGCCCAGGACTCCCCCTCCGGAGTTTCTCCGAGACGCATCTCTCCATGCCAGCCCTTCGGCACGGGGCTGACCCGCCGGAGGAGCGTTCCCTACCCTATATCCCACTTTCTTCCCCAGTCACCCCAAGTAATTAAGGAAGGAAAAGGGAGGAAAAGGGCTTTCCCCCCCCCCCCCCCCCCCCCCCGCACCCCGAGCCCTCAGATCTTGATCTCAGTCCGGAAGGTTTGCTGGACGTGCTCGGTGTGCTTGGCAGGCTGTCGCTGAGCCCGGATGGTCAATGTGCCATCGTCCCCCAGCGAGGATGACACCGACGTGGGGTCCACGTCGTCAGGCAGCTGGCATTTGTGGGTGAAGGTGTTCATCACGGTGCCGTCTGTGGCCAGCTGGGTGAGAAAAACGGGTGAGACCAGGCAGTTTTAGGGTGCAGATAGGCTGGAGGCTCCTTGGTCCCTAGCCTTGGGTCACACCTTGTGTATGGTGACAATATTTATCACCCGGGGGGGTGTGGGTGAGATCAGTGGGGGGACAAAGGTGCTGTTTGTGGTTGCCACCCCCCCTGGGAGAAGGATGATTGCAGGACGCAAATTTGTTGGGTGCTGCGGGCTTTGGGATGAAAATATGAGGAAATGGTGAATCAAACCCTAGCAGGGTTGTGGCTGGGGCTGTTAGGAGGCTGGGGCGGGAGCTGGGGGTGGATTTTGGGGGTCCCCTTGACTTTGGGGGTGAGCGGGGGAGGGTGGGAGCACGAACCTTCTCAGCGTGCACCTCGATCTGGTTGTTGGAGGTGGTGACGATGATGTCCTCGGGGGCAAAGTCGCTGACATCCACCGTGAACTGGTAGGTGTTGCCCAAGGTCTTCACTGTGCCAGTGCTGCCAGGACGAGCTGCAGGGGATGGAGGGAGTCACAGTCTCACTTGGGCTCCCCCCTACACGCCTTTTGGGGTCGTGGCCACATTTCGGATCTCCCCTTAACCACCTCTCCTACAGCTCCAGCTCTTGCCCAAACCCTCCAGGACAGGGATGTGCCAGCGCAGAACTTGAGGAGGCATCACCAACCCCCACTTCAGCCCTCAAAATAAGCTGTTTCTCACCCACTCCCCCCCAAAAAAAAAACCCACCCACCCTCACCTGAGAACCCCAAAGTCTCTCCGCGGGGCCGGACGAAGCTCCCAAAAAGGTCCATGGTGCCGGCGGCCGCCGCCGACTGCTGAAAGCTGCGGTGGGAGCGGAAAGCAGCCGAGGACCTCACCTGCATCCACCGCTGCCCCCCTGCCCCCTGCCAGCCCCAGCTCCCGCCGGGGAGAAAGAGCAGAGCCCCCTTCCCTCCTCCTCCTCCCCTTCCCACCCCACCGAGGCAGGGCAGAGTGTCTGGGCACGGGGAGCCTGGATGAGCTTTTTAAAGCCTCGCTCGGGCTGCCGGCCGCCTGCCAACCCCCCTCGTAAAAGAGGCTAAATTTAGGTCTTGCGCCGGAGCCTCGGTGGAAATTTTTCCCTCCTCCATTCGCCGCCTCAACGCCCTGGAATGCGCTGCCGCCGCTCCTGCCTGTTCCTGAGGAATAAGGATGGGAATTCATTAAAAATCCTTATTAAATACACACACCACCACCCCACACCCCCCCACACCCCCCCACACCCCCCCTCCCCCCGCGCCCTTGGGGACTTGGGAGCTTGGAGGTGGTGACAGAGGTGTGCGGAGAGGGAACCCGGCTGGCTCCGGCCCCGGCGGGTCCGGCGGTGGCTTCCTCAAGGTCGTTTTTAATGAGCTGGTTTGCAAACTCAGTCCCACGGCCGAGGCCGAGGCGGGAGGATCGGTGAGGGGGTGCTGGAAAATAAAGTAAGGGGTCCCGTCCCCCCAGAGCAGCCCCGGGATGGAGCACCCTGTCCCTGGGGGGCTACAGGGGGAGAAGGAGGAGGAGAGGGTGCTGGTGTCGGAGAAGAGCTGGAGACCCTGCCCCAAAGCTCGGAAGAGGCTCCGAGGTGAGACCCCAGCCAGCCAAGCAAAGGGATCTTGGGGATGTGGAGGGCTCGGGGTGTGGGGGGGTCAGCACCCCATTAACCCCCCCTCCTTGCAGGTTGCCTGGAGTGGGTGAAGCGGCAGCTTTTCCGCGTCGGGGAGGATTGGTATTTCCTCTTCATCCTGGGGGTCCTCATGGCCACCATCAGCTTCATGATGGACCTCATTGTCTTCAGGCTCTTTGAGGGTAAACCGGGGGCGTTGCCTGGTGTTCGAGAGCGGGCGGGAAGGAGGGGAGGGGGCTCCTATAGGGACTGGTGGGAGCATCTCCCCTCCTGCTGCTGCTCCTCCAGCCCATCGGTGGCTTTACCAAGAGGTTGGGGACGTCTTGGTGCTCAAGTACCTCTCGTGGACCATGTACCCCACGGCGCTGGCTGCCTTCTCCACTGGCTTTGCCCAGAGCATCACCCCGCACTCAGGAGGTGAGATGGCTGCACACTTCCCCCCCATCCCCTCCCCCCCATGCTCCCCAGGAGTGCAGAGACCCTTACAATTTTCATGGCCTCTGCCTCTCTAGGCTCTGGCATCCCAGAGCTGAAGACCATCCTGACGGGCGTGGTGCTGGAGGACTACCTGGCCATCCAAAACTTCGGTGCCAAGGTGGTGGGCTTGACCTGCACCCTGGCCTGTGGCAGCACCGTTTTCCTTGGCAAAGTGGTGAGGGATCCTCCCCCTCCCGTTCTGGACCCCAGCTCCCAGCACCCCGATGGTGGTGCTGGCAACAGGGCTCAGCGCCGTGCCCTACCCTGCTGGCACTTAGGGGCCCTTTGTCCACCTCTCTGCCATGGCTGCAGCCTATCTGGGGAAGATGAGGACCAAAGTCACCGGGGAGTATGAGGTGGGCAAGCTGCCCCTCCAAAAGAGCAACGAAAAGGGGGCACTTTCCCACCCCAAACTGGGGAGAGGGGGGAATTTTATGGTAGCCCCCCCCCCAAATGGGGGTTATGACAACCCTCCCCCCCCCGCCTTCTGCCCACAGAACAAGTTCAAGCAGAACGAGATGCTGGTGGCAGCCCAGGCTGTTGGGGTGGCTTCAGTGTTTGGGGCACCCATCAGTGGTGAGCACACCCCCTGCTCCCACCCGGGGGCACCTCCAAAGCTTCCTCTAAAGGGCAAGCACCCCCCCCACCCCCCCTCCACACACACACACACAGCTGCCCCCCCCCCCACGTTTTCAGGGGTGCTCTTCAGCATCGAGGTGATGTCCTCCCACTTTGCCGTCCGGGATTACTGGAGAGGCTTCTTTGCTGCCACCTGCAGCGCTCTCATGTTCCGGCTCCTCGCCGTCTTCAACAGCGAGCAAGGTAAGAAAGGACGCAGGATTCGCCTCCCCCCACCCCCGACCCTTTACCCACCTCCCCTTCACCCCTCCCCCGAGCATTGGCGGGGTGCGTTTGTTCCTCTAACGCCACCCCCGCGCCCTGCCCCCCCCGGCAGATACCATCGTTGCGGCTTTCAAGAGCAACCTCCAGATCGATTTTCCCTTTGACCTCCTGGAGATCTTCTTCTTTGCCATTCTGGGGTATGGAGGGGGCCTGCCTGTGCCCCTGCCTGTGCCCCTGCCAGTGTCCCTGCCTGTGCCCCTGCCCGTGACCCTGCCTGCAGCCCTGCCTGTGCCCCTGCCCGTGACCCTGCCCGTGCCCCTGCCTGTGCCCCTGCCCGTGACCCTGCCCGTGCCCCTGCCTGTGCCCCTGCCAGTGTCCCTGCCTGTGCCCCTGCCCGTGACCCTGCCTGTGACCCTGCCTGTGCCCCTGCCTGCAGCCCTGCCTGTGCCCCTGCCCGTGACCCTGCCTGTGCCCCTGCCAGTGTCCCTGCCTGTGCCCCTGCCTGTGCCCCTGCCCGTGACCCTGCCTGTGCCCCTGCACGTGACCCTGCCTGCAGCCCTGCCTGTGCCCCTGCCCGTGACCCTGCCTGCAGCCCTGCCTGTGCCCCTGCCTGTGCCCCTGCCTGCAGCTCTGCTTGCAGCCCTGCCCATATCCCTGCTCATACCCTGCCTGTACCCTGCCCATACCCCCTGCCATCCCCTTCCTGTACCCTGCCCATGCCCCTGCCTATACCCCCTGCCATCCCTGACCTGTACCCTGCCCATACCCCCTCCTTGTACCCCTGCCTATACCCCTGCCCATATCTGTGCCACAACCTGCCTGTGCCCCTGCCCATAGCCCTGTCCATACCCTTGCCTGGACCTCTGCCCATACCCTGCCCATACCCTTCCTGTACCCTGCCCATATCCCTGCCACACCCCAACTGTAGCCCTGCCCACACCCCGCCCATACTGCTCCCTGTACCCTGCCCCTACCCTGCCTGTACCCTGCCTGTACCCTGCCCATACCCCTCCCAGTGCCTCTGCCCATACCTTGCCCGTACCCTGCATGTACCCTGCCCGTACCCTGCCCGTACCCTGCCCATACCCCTCCCTGTGCCTCTGCCCATACCCTGCCTGTACCCTGCCCATACTGCTCCCTGTGCCTCTGCCCCTACCCTGCTCCTACCCTTGCCCCTACCCTGCCTGTACCCTGCCCCTACCCTTGCCCCTACCCTGCCTGTACCCTGCCCCTACCCTTGCCATACCCTGCCCATACCCTGCCCATACCCTGCCTGTACCCTTGACCCTACCCTGCCTGTACCCTGCCCCTACCCTGCCCCTACCCTGCCCGTACCCTGCCCCTACCCTGCCTGTACCCTGCCCCTACCCTGCCCCTACCCTGCCCCTACCCTGCCTGTACCCTGCCCCTACCCAGCCCCTACCCTGCCTGTACCCTGCCCATACCCTGCCCCTACCCTGCCCATACCCTGCCCCTACCCTGCCCCTACCCTGCCCATACCCTGCCCCTACCCTGCCCCTACCCTGCCCCTACCCTTGCCCCTACCCTGCCCATACCCTGCCCCTACCCTGCCCCTACCCTGCCCATACCCTGCCCCTACCCTGCCCGTACGCTGCCTGCTCTCCTCCCCAGGGCTGTCTGCGGGCTGCTGGGCTGCTGCTACCTCTTCTGCCAGCGCTGGCTGCTGGGCGCCGTCAAGGAGCTGCGGCTGACGTCCAGGCTGCTGGCAACCGAGTCCGTACCGGCCTGCGGCCGCCCCCTGCCTGCCTGCCTGTCTGTCTGTCTGTCTGTCTGCACCCTGCGCCTCCGGGAGACCTGCCCGGCCCTGCCCGGGCAGCCCCCACCACACCCTGGGTGTCTGTGTCCCCAACACCCCCTGGGTGTCCCTCTGTCCCCAGCACCCCCCTGGGTTGTCTGTGTGTCCATCCCCTGCCCCCCTGGTGTCTGTGTGTCCCTCCCCTGCCCCTTGGGTGTCTGTGTGTCCATCCCCTGCCCCCTGGGTGTCTGTGTGTCCCTCCCCTGCCCCTTGGGTGTCTGTGTGTCCATCCCATGCCCCTTGGGTGCCTGTGTGTCCATCCCATGCCCCCCTGCTTGTCTGTGTGTCCATCCCATGCCCCTTGGGTGTCTGTGTGTCCATCCCCTGCCCTCTGCATGTCTGTGTGTCCCTCCCCTGCCCCCTTGGGTGTCTGTGGTGTCCATCCCCTGCCCCCTGGGTGTCTGTGTGTCCATCCCCTTCCCCCTGGATGTCTGTGTGTCCATCCCCTGCCCCTTGGGTGTCTGTGTGTCCATCCCCTGCCCCCTGCATGTCTGTGTGTCCATCCCCTGCCCCCTGGGTGTCTGTCTGTCCATCCCCTGCCCCCTGCACCCCCCACCTCCCCGCCCTGTCCGTCCCTCTGTCCATCCCCACCTCTCCCCCCCGCAGCAAGCCGATCTACTCCGTGCTGGTGGTGCTGCTCCTGGCCTCCATCACCTTCCCCCCCGGGGCTGGGGCAGCTGATGGCCTCCAGGGTGAGTGCTGGGGGGGGGAGGGAGGGGGCACCCTGGGCACACCTCCCCCTGCCCCAGCAGGCGCTCAGGGTGGCTGTCTGTCTGTCTGTCTGTCCCTGCAGCTCACCATGAAGGAGTACCTCACCTCCCTCTTCGACAACCGCACCTGGGGCCCCCTGGCCCCCAACACCTCGGGGGCGGCGCTGGGCCCTGGCACCGACCTCTGGCTGGCCTGGCACCACCCCTCCGCCACCATCTTTGGCACCTTGGCCTTCTTCCTGCTGATGAAGGTACCCAGGGGGGGCACCCCCCCCCCCTGCCCTGAGCTGGGGGGGCTCCAGGGGGGTGGACCTTCACACCCCTCCCCCCCAGTTCTGGATGCTGATCCTGGCCACCACCCTGCCCCTGCCCGCAGGATACTTCATGCCCATCTTCGTCTATGGTGAGCCTGGCACGGGGGTGGGGGGGCTTGGGGGGGGGCTGGGGGGTACAGGGGGGGGGGACTGCAAGCCCTTGGGGTTGGGGTACAGGGGTTGTGTGCAGCCCTGGGGGGGGTACATCCAGTCTGGGGGGGGGGACAAGGGTTGTGCCCAGCCCTGGGGGGGGGAAAAGCAATCTGGGGGGGGGTGCAGGGATTGTGCCCAGCTCTGGGGGGGTGCAAGGGTTGTGCCCAGCCCTGGGGGGGTACAGCCAATCTGGGGGGACACAGGGGTTGTGCCCAGCTCTGGGGGGGGGGGGGCGGTACAGGGGTTGTGTGCAGCCCTGGGGGGGTACAACCAGTCTGGGGGGGGTTGGACAAGGGTTGTGCCCCAGCCCTGGGGGGGTGCAAGGGTTGTGCCCAGCTCTGGGGGGGTGCAAGGGTTGTGCCCAGCCCTGAGGGGGTACAGCCAGTCTAGGGGGGGGACACACACAAGGGTTGTGCCCAGCTCTGGGGGGGTACAACCAGTCTGGGGGGGGGGGACACAAGGGTTGTGTGCAGCCCTGGGGGGGTACAGCCAGTCTGGGGGGGGGACACAAGGTTTGTGTGCAGCCTTGGGGGGCACAGCCAGTCTGGGGGGGGACAAGGGTTGTGCCCAGCCCTGGGGGGGCACAGCCAGTCTGGGGGGGTGCAGGGATTGTGCCCAGCTCTGGGGGGGTGCAAGGGTTGTGCCCAGCCCTGAGGGGGCACAGCCAGTCTGGGGGGGGGACGGACAAGGGTTGTGCCCAGCCCTGGGGGGGGAAAAGCAATCTGGGGGGGGTGCAGGGATTGTGCCCAGCTCTGGGGGGGGTGCAAGGGTTGTGTGCAGCCCTGGGGGGGCACAAGCCATCCTGGGGGGGACACACAAGGGTTTGTGCCCAGCCCTGGGGGGTACAGCCAGTCTGGGGGGGGGACACAAGGTTTGTGTGCAGCCTTGGGGGGCACAGCCAGTCTGGGGGGAGGACAAGGGTTGTGCCCAGCCCTGGGGGGGGTACAGCCAGCCCTGGGGGGGGTGCAAGGATTGTGCCCAGCTCTGGGGGGGTGCAAGGGTTGTGCCCAGCCCTGGGGGGGGTACAGCCAGTCTGGGGGGGGGGGGACACACACAAGGGTTGTGCCCAGCCCTGGGGGGGCACAGCCAGTCTGGGGGGTGCAGGAGTTGTTGCCCAGCCCTGGGGGGGATAAAGCAATCTGGGGGGGGTGCAGGGATTGTGCCCAGCTTCTGGGGGGGTGCAAGGGTTGTGTGCAGCCCTGGGGGGGGTACAGCCAGTCTGGGGGGGGGACACACAAGGGTTGTGCCCAGCCCTGGGGGGGCACAGCCAGTCTGGGGGGGAGGACAAGGGCTGTGCCCAGCCCTGGGGGGGACAGCCAGTCTGGGGGGGGGGGGGACACAAGGGTTGTGTGCAGCCCTGGGGGGGCACAGCCAGTCTGGGGGGTGCAGGGGTTGTGCCCAGCCCTGGGGGGGTACAGCCAGCCTGGGGGGGTGCAAGGGTTGTGTGCAGCCCTGGGGGGGTACAGCCAGCCTGGGGGGGTGCAAGGGTTGTGCCCAGCCCTGGGGGGGGAAAAGCAATCTGGGGGGGTGCAGGGATTGTGCCCAGCTCTGGGGGGGGTGCAAGGGTTGTGTGCAGCCCTGGGGGGGGCACAGCCAGTCTGGGGGGGGGACACCACACAAGGGTTGTGCCCAGCCCTGGGGGGGTACAACCAGTCTTGGGGGGGGGGGACACACACAAAGGTTGTGCCCAGCCCTGGGGGGGCACAGCCAGTCTGGGGGGGTGCAGGGGTTGTGCCCAGCCCTGGGGGGGGGAAAACCAATCTGGGGGGTGCAGGGATTGTGCCCAGTTCTGGGGGGGTGCAAGGGTTGTGCCCAGCCCTGGGGGGGCACAGCCAGTCTGGGGGGAGGACAAGGGCTGTGCCCAGCCCTGGGTGGGGGTACAGACATCCTGGGGGGGACACAAGGGTTGTGCCCAGCCCTGGGGGGTACAGCCAGTCT
>NW_027142419.1:1507190-1577816 GCF_026170545.1 Melanerpes formicivorus | reverse complement strand
AAAAATAATGCAAAAGTGGAGGGATGGATAAAGAGAGGCAGAAATGCAGAGGTGCAAACATATAGCATGGACCTGGAATGGTGGAAAAAAATGAGGCAAGATAGAGAGGCAAAAGAAAAAGTGAAGCACAGAAGCAGCAGCAGTGCTCAGCTGCAGAGCTGCACCAAAGGTACACAAAGTAAGGGCCAGAGCTTGGTGCAAAGGGAATTGGGAAAGCAAAAAATGTAACTGGGTAGTGCCAATAGAAAAAAAAGGAGCAGGGGAATGGAGTGCCCAGGGGGGAAGGGGAAGAGGAGAGGGGCAGAGGGAGGCAAAAATTGGAACTGCAATAAATGAGGCAAGAATGGTAAAAAAGCAAGAACCAGAGTGGAAAGGCTGCAAGGGGAGGAAAAGCTGAAGTGTGGGGGTGGAAAGAGGGAGGAGAGAAGAGGAGAGGGCTGAGGGGTGAGGAATGCAAAGGGCTGGGAAAGATGTAAGAGGAGAAAGTGGCAACATTGGTTAAAAGAGCACAGTGCAAAGGGGTGAGAAGAGAGAGTTGCAGACAGCAAGGCAGGAGAGCAGAGATGTGCAATAAATGCAGTAAGAGTGCAAGGGTGCAAGCAGCAGTGTGAGAATGGCAACCTGCAACAGCAATCAGAAGTGGAGGGAGGCAAAAAGGAGCACAGGAAAGCTGAGGTGCACCAAAGCCTGCAGGAATGCAAAGCTGCAAGGATACAGAGGGGAAAATCAACCCTGCAAGGGTGCAAAGCGCAATGTGAGAATGCAAAGGTGCCCAGGAGCAGGGGGGAGTGCAAAGTTGCAAGGATGCAGGTGCAAAATGGAGCAGAAGAATGCAAGCTTGCACAAAAGATCCTAAAAGGAGCACAGATGCCATAAGCAGTGCAGGAATGCAGAGGTGCAGTGAAGAGTGCAGGAATGCAGAGGTGCAGTGAAGAGTGCAGGAATGCAGAGGTGCAGTGAAGAGTGCAGGAATGCAGAGGTGCAGTAAAGAGTGCAGGAAAGCAGAGGTGCAGTGAAGAGTGCAGGAAAGCAGAGGTGTAGTAAAGAGTGCAGGAATGCAGAGGTGCAGTGAAGAGTGCAGGAATGCAGGGGTGCAGTAAAGAGTGCAGGAAAGCAGAGGTGCAGTAAAGAGTGCAGGAATGCAGAGGTGCAGTAAGGAGCACAAGGATGCAGAGATGCAAAAGGCACCAAAGGAAAATGCAGTGATGCAGAAAGCAACCTGAGAACACTGAGATGCAAGAAGGAGTACAAGAATGCAACCCCAATGCAAATACCTGCAAAGGTGCAAGGCAGCTCAAGAGCAAGCAAGAGTGCAAAGGTGCAAGGTGCAAGTCTGCAGAGGTGCAAAACCCAAGAGAACAAAATGCAGAGATGCAAAAATGCTATGCAAAAGGCCAGGCAAGGATTCAAAGAAGCAGTAAAAGGCAAGGCTGTAAAGGTGCAAGAAGTGATGCAAGAACACCAAGACGCAACCACAGAAGCAAAAATAGAAGCAAAGCTGCCAAAAGCAATAGGAAGATGTCAGAGGTGCCCCAGAACATGCAAAAGGGCAGAGGTGCAAGAGCGATGGCTTCATAGTTTCATTCAGGGTTGGAAGGGACCACAAGGATCATCTAGTTCCAACCCCCCTGCCATGGGCAGGGACACCCCACACTAGATCAGGCTGGACAGAGCCTCATCCAGCCTGGCCTTAAACACCTCCAGGGACGGGGCCTCGACCACCTCCCTGCACAACCCATTCCAGGGTCTCACCACTCTCATGGTGAAGAACTTCCTCCTCACATCTAGCCTGAATCTCCCCACCTCCAGCTTCATTCCATTCCCCCATGTCCTAGCACTACCTGAGATCCTGAGAAGTCCTTCCCCAGCCTTCCTGTAGGGCCCCTTCAGATCCTGGAAGGCCACAATGAGGTCACCTCAGAGCCTTCTCTTCTCCAGACTGAACAGCCCCAACTCCTTCAGTCTGTCCTCATAGGAGAGGTGCTCCAGCCCTCTGCTCATCCTCCTGGCCCTTCTCTGGACACCTTCCAGCACCTCCACATCCCTCTTGTAATAGGGGCTCCAGAACTGGACACAGTACTCCAGGTGGGGTCTCACCAGGGCTGAGTAGAGGGGGAGGATCACCTCCCTCGACCTGCTAGCCACACTTCTCCTGCTGCAGCCCAGGAGCTGATTGGCTTTGCGGGCTGCAAGTGCACATTGAGAGCTCCTGTTGAGCTTTTTGTCCCCCAGCACCCCCAAGTCTCTCTCCTCAGGGCTACTTTCCAGCCAGTCACTGCCCAGCCTGTATTTGTGCCTGGGATTGCCTCCCAGAAGAAGCAATGTGAGGGCAGCAAGGTGCCAGAAGCAGTGCAGGAATGCAAAGGAGCCATCGGGAAGTGCAAGAAGGGAGAGATGCAAAACCCAACACAAGAATGCAAAGGTAAGGAGAAGGATCCAGAAAGCAAGGCAAAGGTGCAAAAGCTGCATGAGAGCAGGTGAGAATGCCAAGGTGCAAGGATGCAAGGGTGCAAAACCAGCACAAAAAGGCAAAGATTCAGAAAGGAAAAAGCTGCCAAAAGCCAGGCAAGAATGGAGAGAAGCAATGAGGTGCCAGGCTGCAGAGGTGCAAGAAGTGAGGCAAGAAAATGATGACACACAAAAAATGATGCAATGATAGAAGCAAAGCTGGCAAAAGCAATGGGAAAGTGCAGAGTTGCCCAAGAGCACGCAGAAGTGCAGAGGTGCCAGACTGCAGGGATGCAAAAAGCAGCGTGAGAGCAGCAAGGTGCCAGCAGCAGGGCAAGGATGCAAAGGAGGCACCAAGAAGTGCAAGAAACTATGCAAAGATAGCAGCAAAGATGCTAAAAGCAATGGGGAAATGCAGAACATGCAGAAGTGCAGAGGTGCAAGACTGCAGGGATGAAAAAAACCAAGGTGAGAGCAGCAAGGTGCAGGCAGCAGAGCAAGGATGCAAAGGAGCCACCAAGATGTGCAAGAAATGATGCAAAACCAGCAGCAAAGCTGCAAAATGCAACAACAAAACACAGAGGTGCCCAAGAGCATCCAAAGTGCAGAGGTGCAAGGCTGCAGGGATGCAAAAAGCAATGTGAGCAGAAAGGTGCCAGCAGTAGTGCAAGGATGCAAAGGAGGCACCAAGAAGTGCAAGAAACTATGCAAAGATAGCAGCAAAGATGCTAAAAGCAACAACCAAACACAGAGGTGCCCAAGAGCATCCAAAGTGCAGAGCTGCAAGGCTGCAGGGACGCAGAGCAAGGTGAGAGCAGCAAGGTGCCAGCAGCAGGGCAAGGATTGAAAGGAGGCACCAAGACGTGCAAGAAATGATGCAAAACCAGCAGCAAAGCTGCTAAAAGCAGCAACAAAACACAGAGGTGCCCAAGAGCATCCAAAGTGCAGAGGTGCAAGGCTGCAGGGATGCAAAAAGCAATGTGAGCAGAAAGGTGCCAGCAGCAGGGCAAGGATG
The DNA here is from genome assembly GCF_026170545.1 of Melanerpes formicivorus. Classification (NCBI taxonomy): domain Eukaryota; kingdom Metazoa; phylum Chordata; class Aves; order Piciformes; family Picidae; genus Melanerpes; species Melanerpes formicivorus. The sequence goes on along the minus strand of NW_027142419.1, from coordinate 1,574,353 downwards.
CAAAGGAGCCACCAAGATGTGCAAGAAACTATGCAAAGATAGCAGCAAAGATGCTGAAAGCAATGGGGACATGCAGAACATGCAGAAGTGCAAGACTGCAAGGATGCAAAAAGCAATGTGAGAGCAGCAAGGTGCCAGCAGCAGGGCAAGGATGCAAAGGAGCCACCAAGAAGTGCAAGAAACAATGCAAAACCAGCATCAAAGCTGCTAAAAGCAACAACAAAACACAGAGGTGCCCAAGAGCATCCAAAGTGCAGAGGTGCAAGGCTGCAGGGATGTAGAGCAAGGTGAGAGCAGCAAGGTGAGAGCAGCAAGGTGAGAGCAGCAAGGTGAGAGCAGCAAGGTGCCAGCAGCAGGGCAAGGATGCAAAGGAGCCACCAAGAAGTGCAAGAAACGATGCAAAGACAGCAGCAAAGATGCTGAAAGCAATGGGGAAATGCAGAACATGCAGAAGTGCCAGACTGCAAGGATGCAAAAAGCAATGTGAGAGCAGCAAGGTGCCAGCAGCAGAGCAAGGATGCAAAGGAGTCACCAAGATGTGCAAGAAATGATGCAAAACCAGCAGCAAAGCTGCTAAAAGCAACAGCAAAACACAGAGGTACCCACAAGCATGAAAAGTGCAGAGGTGCAAGACTGCAAGGATGCAGAGCAAGGTGAGAGCAGCAAGGTGCCAGCAGCAGGGCAAGGATGCAAAGGGACCACCAAGACGTGCAAGAAATGATGCATAAATATCAGCAAAGATGCTAAAAGCAATGGGGAAATGCAGAAGTGCCCAAGAGCATCCAAAGTGCAGAGGTGCAAGGCTGCAGGGATGCAAAACCCAATGTGAGAGCAGCAAGGTGCCAGTAGCAGGGCAAGGATGCAAAGGAGCCACCAAGACGTGCAAGAACCGATGCAAAAGTAGCAGCAAAGATGCCCAAAGCAGCAACAAAATGCAGAGGTGCCCAAGAACATGCAAAAGTGCAGAGATGCAAGGCTGCAGGGATGCAAAACCCAATGTGAGAGCAGCAAGGTGCCAGCAGCAGTGCAGGGAAGCAAAGGAGCCGCCCAGACGTGCAAGAACGGATGCAAACCCAGCAGCGAGGCTGCCAGGAGCGACAGCACAAGGCAGAGGTGCCCAGGAGGGAGCAACGCCACACACACCTCCCTCCTCTCTTCCTCCCCTTCCCACCACCCCCCTCACCCTTCCCCCAGCCCTGCCCCTCACAGTTTCACAGTATAACTTAGGTTGGAAAGGACCTCGAGGATCATCGAGTCCAACCTATCAACACAGACCTCATGACCAGACCATGGCTCCAAGTGCCACATCCAATCCCCTCCTGAACGCCTCCAGGGATGGGGACTCCACCACCTCCCTGGGCAGCACATCCCAATGATGAATGAGTCGCTCGGTGAAGAACTTTCTCCTCACCTCGAGTCTAAACCTCCCCTGGCACAGCTTGAGACTGTGCCCTCTTGTTCTGGTGCTGCTTGCCTGGGAGAAGAGACCAACCCCCACCTGGCTACAGCCACCTTTCAGGTAGTTGGAGAGGGCAATGAGGTCACCCCTGAGCCTCTTCTCCAGGCTAAACAACCCCAGCTCCCTCAGCCTCTCCTCATAGGGCTGTGCTCAAGGCCTCTCCCCAGCCTTGTTGCCCTTCTCTGGACACCTTCCAGCAGCTCAACCTCTTTCCTAACCTGAGGAGCCCAGAGCTGGACACAGGAGGACTCAAGGTGTGGCCTAACCAGTGCTGAGTACAGGGCACAAGGACTTCCCTGCTCCTGCTGGCCACACTCTTCCTGATGCAGGCCAGGATGCCCTTGGCCTTCTTGGCCCCCTGGGCACACTGCTGGCTCATATTCAGGTGGCTGTCAATCAGCACCCCCAGGTCCCTCTCTGTTTGGCAGCTCTCAGCCACTCTGCCCCCAGCCTGTAGCTCTGCATGGGGTTGCTGTAGACAAAGTGCAGCTCCTGGCACTTGGACTTGTTGAATGCCATCCTGTTGGCCTCTGCCCATCTGTCCAGCCAGTCGAGGTCCCTCTGCAGAGCCTCTCTACCCTCTAACTGACCAACATCTGCTCCTAACTTGGTGTCAGCTGCAAACTTGCTGCTGACTGACTCAATGCCCTCATCCAGATCATCAATGAAGATGTTAAAGAGCACAGGGCCCAGCACTGCTCCCTGGGGCACAGCACTGGTGCCTGGCTGCCAGCTGGCCGTGGCACCATTCCCCACCACTCTCTGGGCTCAGCCTCCAGCCAGTTCCTAACCCAGCACTGAGTGTAGTGGTCCAAGCCACGAGCTGACAGCTCTCCACATCTCACCGAGGGTCGAAGTCTGCCAGGGCCTTGAGGGACTCGGGGGCTCGGATCAGCTTGTCCAGGATGCTGACGATGTCGGCGAACTTGGGGCGCCGCGCGCGCTCCTGCAGCCAGCACTGCAGCATCAGCTGGTAGATGGCAGAGGGGCAGTCCAAGGGGGCAGGCAGGCGGAAGCCCTCGTTGATCACCTTCATCACCTAGGAGGAGGAGGAAGTTGGGTGATGTTTTTTCTCCCCCTCCCCCCCCCCCCCAAGAAAAGCTGTCTGTCTGTCTGTCTGTCTGCAAGAGGAATCACAGAATGTTAGGGGCTGGAAGGCACCTCCAGAGAGCATCCAGTCCAAGCCCCCTGCCAGAGCAGCTCACACAGGAAGACATCCAGGCAGGTCATGAATACCTCCAGAGAGGGAGACTCCACAGCCCCCCTGGGCAGCCTGCTCCAGGGCTCTGCCACCCTCACAGGGAAATAATTCTTCCTCCTGTTTCCATGGCACTTCCTCTGCCTCAGCTTCCACCACTGCCCCTTGTGCTGGCATTGGGCATCCCCCAGCAGAGCCTGGCTCCAGCCTCTGGGCACTCACCCTGCACAGCTTCATCCCCAGCAATGAGGTCACCCTCAGGCTCCTCCTCTCCAAGCTACAGAGCCCTCAGCTCCCTCAGGCTCTCCTCATGAGGAAGATGTTCCACGCCCTTCATCATCCTCATGGCTCTGCTGGACTCTCTCAAGCAGTCCCCCGAGGCCCTTCTTGAACTGAGGGCCCAGGACTGGACACAATACTCCAGATGTGGCCTCACCGGTGCAGAGTAGAGGGGGAGGAGAACCTCTCTTGACCTACTGGTCACAGCCCTTCTAATCGAGCTCAGAATGGCATTGGCCTTCCTGGCCACCAGAGCACACTGCTGGCTCATGCTCATCCTTCCATCCACCAGGACACCCAGGCCCCTTTCCCCTTCACTGCTCTCCAGCAGCTCAGTCCCCAACCTATCCTGGTATATGGAGTTGTTCCTTCCCAGGTGCCAGACTCCCCACTTGCCCTTGTTGAGCTTCATCACATTTCTCCCTGCCCAGCTCTCAGCCTGTCCAAGTCTCACTGAATGGCAGCACAACCTTCTTCACCTGGCTATGAAAGGGTGGGGGTGGGGTTGTGCTGCTCTCCTGCTTTGGGGTCCATTGGCTGATGAATGAAGGCAAGAATCCATTGGCATAGAGCAGCAAGAGTCCACAGATGCAGAGAATCTCAGAAGTCCTCTCAGAAGTCCTTTAGTATTGGTGGAACACTGGCACAGGTTGCCCAGGGAGGTGGTTGAGGTCCCTTCCCTGGAGGTGTTTGCAGCCAGGCTGGATGTGGCTGTGAGCAACCTGCTGTGGTGTGAGGTGTCCCTGCCCATGGCAGGGGGTTGGAGCTGGCTGAGCCTTGAGCTCCCTTCCAACCCTGACAGTTCTGTGATTCTATGATCTAGTTGGGCATGTCCCTGCTGACTGCAGGGAGCTTGGACTGGATGAGATGAGAGACTTCTAAGGGTGTCAGGGAGGGATAGGACTGGGGGGGATGGAGCAAAACCAGAAGTGGGGAGATTGAGATTGGCTGTCAGGAAGAAGTTGTTCCCCAGGAGGGTGGTGAGAGCCTGGCACAGGCTGCCCAGGGAGGTGGTGGAAGCCTCCTGCCTGGAGGTGTTTGCAGCCAGGCTGGAGGTGGCTGTGAGCAACCTGATTTAGTTGATAACAATATTAAACAGTACAGGTCCCAGTACAGAGCCCTGAGGGACACAGAGCCCTGGAGCAGGCTGCCCAGGGGGGTTGTGGAGTCTCCTCTGGAGCCTTTCCAGCCCCATCAGGATGTGTTCCTGTGCGACCTGTGCTGGATTCCATGCTCCTGCTCTGGCAGGGGGTTGGACTCAAGGATCTCTGGAGGTCCCCTCCCACCCCTAACATCCTCTGCTCTGTGATCCTGTGAGCCTAATCTCCCTGCAGAGAGCAGGGGCAGCTGCAGCTGGACTCTGAGAACCATGCAGTGGTTTGGGTTGGAGAAGACCTTTAAGAGCGTCCCCTCCAACCTCTGAGCCTGACTCTGGCAAGGTCCCTTCCAGCCCCTCACATGCTGTGGGCAGGGGTGGAGGGGTGGTTGCTCACCTCGTGGTTGGAGAGCTCCCAGTAGGGCCTCTCTCCGTAGGACATCACCTCCCACATGACGATGCCGTAGCTCCAGACGTCGCTGGCCGAGGTGAACTTGCGGTAGGAGATGGCTTCGGGAGCTGTCCAGCGGATGGGGATCTTCCCCCCCTGCAGTGACACCGAGGTCAGCACTGCACACCCTCTCCCCCGCAAAAAACAAGCCCCAGCCCAGCTTTGGACAACCACCCAGGGGTAGTTCCAGGCTGATGCCCAGCAAAATGTCCCAGAGACTGAGCAGGAAAGTTGTAGAATGTAAATAAATTACCAGGGGATGGAAAAGGGAAAATGGAATGGAGTGGAATGGAATGGAATGGAATGGAATAGAATAGAATAGAATAGAATAGAATAGAATAGAATAGAATAGAATAGAATAGAATAGAATAGACCAGACCAGGTTGGAAGAGGCCTTCAAGATCACTGTGTCCAACCTATCATCCAACACCACCCAATCAACTAACCCATGGCACCAAGCACCCCAGCAAGTCTCCTCCTGAACACCTCCAGGGATGGGGACTCCACCCTGGGCAGCACATTCCCATGCCCAATCTCTCTTGCTGAGAAGAATTTCTTCCTAACATCCAGCCTGAACTTCCCCTGGCACAGCTTGAGACTGTGTCCTCTTGTTCTGGGGCTGGCTGCCTGCCTGGGAGAAGAGACCAACCCTCACCTGGCTACAACCTCCCTGCAGGGAGTTGGAGAGAGCAAGAAGGTCTCCCCTGAGCCTCCTCTTCTCCAGGCTAAGCAACCCCAGCTCCCTCACCCTCTCCTCACAGGGCTGTGCTCCAGACCCCTCCCCAGCTTTCTTGCCCTTCTCTGGACACCTTCCAGCAGCTCAACCTCTTTCCTAACCTGAGGAGCCCAGAACTGGACACAGGACTCCAGGTGTGGCCTAAGCAGTGCTGAGCACAGGGCAGGATGAGCTCCCTGCTCCTGCTGGCCACACTCTTCCTGATGCAGGCCAGGATGCCCTTGGCCGTCTTGGCCCCCTGGGCACACTGCTGGCTCATGTTCAGCTGCTGTCAACCACCACCCCCAAGTTCCTCTCTGCCTGGCTGCTCTCAGCCACTCTGCCCCCAGCCTGTAGCACTGCCTGGGGTTGCTGTGGCCAATGTGCAGCCCCTGGCACTTGGATGTATTCAATCTCCTGCCCTTGGCCTCTGCCCATCTGTCCAGCCCGGCAAGGTCCCTCTGCAGAGCCTCTCTACCCTCTAAGAGATCAACTCCTGCCCCTGATATATCATAAATAAAGCTAAGGTCCAAACAATCCCAGTGGTCTGATAACCAACATAAAGTTAGTTGTATAAATTAACTCTCCTCTCTCTTTTTGGCTTCTTTGCTCTAGCAGATACCAGCTGGGAGCTTCTGCTTGGCTGCTGCTGACCTTGGCTGTGCTCTTGTTGGGGCTAAGTACTAAGAAGCTACTCTCTGCTCTTCCCTCTCTTGTCCTGTGTACAGCAGGGAAGGGGGAAGAGGAGGAAGCTGTTGGTAACCTCCTGGTTTTGTCCAGGGGAGGTTCTTGTGCTGTTTATAAACTGTAAATCCCTGTAAATGTTGTATGTGTTGTGCATATGCACTGCAGTCCATAGCTCTAGATTAGAATCACAGAGCTGTCAGGGCTGGAAGGGAGCTCAAGGCTCAGCCAGCTCCAACCCCCTGCCATGGGCAGGGACACCTCACACCACAGCAGGTTGCTCACAGCCACATCCAGCCTGGCTGCAAACACCTCCAGGCAGGAGGCTTCCACCACCTCCCTGGGCAGCCTGTGCCAGGCTCTCACCACCCTCCGGGGGAACAACTTCTTCCTCACAGCCAATCTCAATCTCCCCACTTCTAGTTCTGCTCCATCCCCCCCAGTCCTATCCCTCCCTGACACCCTCAAAAGTCCCTCCCCAGCTTTCTTGCAGCCCCCTGCAGATCCTGGAAGGCCACAATGAGGTCTCCTGGGAGCCTTCTCCTCTCCAGCCTGCACAACCCCAACTCTCTCAGTCTGTGCTCACAGCAGAGCAGCTCCAGCCCTCTGCTCCTCCTCCTGGCCCTTCCCTGGACACCTCCCAGCACCTCCAGATCCTTCCTGGCACAGAGGCTCCAGAACTGGACCCAGAGCTCCAGGTGGGGTCTCAGCAGAGTGGAGCAGAGGGGGAACATCCCCTCCCTGGCTGTGCTTCTCTTGCTGCAGGTTGTAGCCTTGCTGTACCCAGAGCTTCCTTTGCTCCCACCTGAGCTGGTCTGGCAGTTTTCCTTTGGGGGTTAATTTCAACCCACCACACCCCCACTGGTGGCACTTACACTGGTGGTGTAGGTGGCATCAGGGTCATCTTCCAACACCCTGGAGAGGCCAAAATCTGACACCTTGCAGACCAGGTTGCTGTTGACCAGGATGTTCCTGGCTGCCAGGTCCCGGTGGACGTAGTTCATGTTGGCCAAGTACTTCATGCCAGCAGCGATGCCCCTCAGCATCCCCACCAGCTGGATGACACCAAATTCCCCTTCTTTTTCCTGGGGAGAAGAGGAGAATCACAGAATTGTCAGAGTTGGAAGGGACCTCAAGGCTCAGCCAGTTCCACCCCTCCCTACCATGGCTAGGGACAGAATACAGAATGAACCAGGTTGGAAAAGACCTTCGAGATCTCTGAGTCCAACCTCTCACCCAACACCATCCAATCCACTCAGCCATGGCACCAAGTGCCTCACCCAGGCTCCTGTCAAACATTTCCAGTGATGGTGACTCCATCACCTCCCTGGGCAGCCCATTCCTGGGCTGGTGGGACACCTCCCACCAGCCCAGGTTGCTCAAGGCCTCATCCAACCTGGCTTTGGACACCACCAGGCAGGGAGCATCCTCCCTGTCCCAGTCTCTCACCAGCCTCACTGTCAAGAATCTCTTCCTCATCTGCAGCTCAAAGCCTTTGTTCCTCACCCTGTCACTCCCAGCCCTTGTCAGAAGTCCCTCCCCAGCCCTTAACAGACAAAGCAGCTAAGGGAAGTCCTGAGCATCACAAGCAGCATCCCTGCACCAAAGTCCTTAGCAGAAGCAGCAGAAGTTTCTAGCAGCCCTAACCCCCCCAAGGCAGCTTAGAGCTCGGGGTGGCTGCTTTTATACTCTTGGTTATCAACCACTTAAAGCAACAGAGTCCAGCCCTTACCATAGAACCACAGAAGTGTCAGGGCTGGAAGGGAGCTCAAGGCTCAGCCAGCTCCAACCCCCTGCCATGGGCAGGGACACCTCACACCGCAGCAGGTTGCTCACAGCCACCTCCAGCCTGGCTGCAAACACCTCCAGGCAGGAGGCTTCCACCACCTCCCTGGGCAACCTGTGCCAGGCTCTCACCACCCTCCTGGGCAACAACTTCTTCCTCACAGCCAATCTCAATCTCCCCACTTCTAGTTCTGCTCCATCCCTCCCAGTCCTATCCCTCCCTCACACCCTCAAAAGTCCCTCCCCAGCTTTCTTCAGATCCTGGAAGGCCACAATGAGCTCTCCTGGGAGCCTTCTCCTCTCCAGCCTGCACAACCCCAACTCTCTCAGGCTGTGCTCACAGCAGAGCAGCTCCAGCCCTCTGCTCCTCCTCCTGGCCCTTCCCTGGACACCTTCCAAGCTCCAATCCCATCTCTGATCCCATGGTGGGGGTTTGGTTGGCTGCCCCAGGCAGGAATCCTTGCCCCAGGCCTGGGGATGCTGTCTCCACGCTTCACCTACCCGCAGGAATTTGTCCAGGGCGCCGTTCTCCATGTACTCTGTGATGATCATGAAGGGCTTGTCTGGAGAGCAGAAAGGTCCAAACCAGGGTCAAAATCCTCTACAAAATCCCTCAAACAGAAACCAAACCAAACCAAACCAATACAAATCCCCCTCCCCCCCCCCCCAAACTGTCCCCCAAAATCCAACTCTGCCCCCTCCAAACCTTCACCCACCTGAAAAAACAACAACACCCCAACCAACAAAACACCTCCAAAATTCCCCAGCTGACCCCCCAAACACCCAAACTTTCCCACCCCCAACCCCCCAAACTCCCCCAGGACACCCCCCAAGAGCAAGAACTCAAAACCCAGCTCCCCTCCCCTAAAAAACCCCAAGCCCCCCAAAGGTCACAACCTCCCCCTTTAAAATCCCAACCCTTTGACCCCTCCCCCCCAAAGATCTCCACAAACCCCCACCCCTAAAGCCCTCAAAACCATCTGAAACCCTTCCATCCACCAACCCCCCCCCAAACACCTCCCAACACCCCCAAATCCTCAAACCCAGAGGCCCTCAACCCCTTCCAGGGTTGCTCCCATCCCCTGGAGTGGTTTTGGGGTGCTCTTTTGGGGACCATGGGGGTGCTCTTTGGGGGGCCATAGGGTTGTTTGTGGAGGGCCACAGGAGTGTTTTTTGGGGGGAGCCATGGGGGTGCTCTGGAGGGCCATGGGATGCTCTGAGGGAGGGCCATGGGGGTGCTCTGAGGAGGGCCATGGGGGTGAGTTTTGGAGGGGCACAGGAGTGTTCTGAGGAGAGCCATGGGGGTACTCTGAGGGAGGGCCATGAGGGTGCTCTGAGGGAGGGCCATGGGGGTGCTCTGAGGGAGGGCCATGGGGGTGCTCTGAGGAGAGCCATGGGATGCTCTGAGGAGGGCCATGGGGTGCTCTGAGGAGGGCTAGGGGTGCTCTGAGGAGGGCCATGGGGTGCTCCATGGAGGGCCATGGGGGTGCCCTGAGGAGAGCCATGGGGGTGCTCTGAGGAGGGCCAAGGGGGTGCTCTCAGGAGGGCCAAGGGGGTGCTCTCAGGAGGGCCATGGGGGTGCTCTCAGGAGGGCCAGGGGGGTGCTCTGAGGGAGGGCCAGGGGGGATGCTCTAAGGAGAGTCATGGGATGCTCTGAGGGAGGGCCATGGGGGTGCTCTGAGGAGGGCCATGGGATGCTCTGAGGAGGGCCAGGGGGGTGCTCTGAGGAGGGCCATGGGATGCTCTGAGGAGGGCCAGGGGGGTGCTGAGGAGGGCCAGGGGGGATGCTCTGAGGAGGGCCATGGGGGTGCTCTTAAGAAAGCCATGGGGGTGCTCCTTGGAGGGCCATGGGGGTGCCCTGAGGAGGGCCAGGGGGGTGCTCTGAGGAGAGCCAGGGGGGTGCTCTGAGGAGGGCCAGGGGGGATGCTCTGAGGGAGGGCCATGGGGTGCTCTGAGGGAGGGCCATGGGGGTGCTCTGAGGGAGGGCCATGGGGGGGCTGAGGAGGGCCAGGGGGGTGCTCTTAGGAAGGCCAGGGGGGTGCTCTGAGGGAGAGCTACGGGGGTGCTTTGAGGAGGGCCATGGGGTGCTCTGGAGGGCTAGGGGTGCTCTGGAGGGCCAGGGGGGTGTTTGTTTTCTGGAGGGGGGTGCCCAGAGGCCACTCACGCTTGGAGACGACCCCTTCCAGGCGGATGATGTTGTGGTGGCAGAACTGCCCCATGATGGTGGCCTCGCTCAGGAAGTCCACCCTCTGCTTCTCCGTGTAGCCAACCTTCAGGGTCTTGATGGCCACCGGCACCTCCTTCTTCCCACGCCTCAAGGTGCCTTTGTAGACCTCTCCAAACTCCCCTGCTCGGGAGAGGAGGAGGAGGATGTTGGACCTCCACCCACCCCTGGTGCAGTTTGGGTTTGGGGGGGGTGGGGGTGTCACGAAGGTGCCAGAGCCACCCCCGGCCCTACCGGCGCCGATGACCTTCTGGCGAGTGATGGAGGCTGGAGGGATCTCGGTGGTGAACTTGAGCATGGCTTGGTTGGGGTCTTCGTAGGTGTGGGGGTCGACATAGGTCTTGAGGGGCTTCAGCTGGTCTGTGGGGTGGTGGTGAGGTGGTGTTGGGGGGGGTGGGGGTCAGCACCCAGCTCACCTTCCCAAGCCCATCCCCACTGACCTCCCCCAGCCCCTGGCTCACCTGACTTGGAGAAGTAGACATCCTCAGCGGACTGCCGTGGCCGCGACCTCCTCTTCCTGCAGAAAGGCCATGGGGTGGCCCCAGAAAATCATCCCTCAGCCACATTTGGGGTGGGGAGGGGGTGGGGAAAATGGGATCTGGGGGAGGTTTGGGGGGGGCCTTCATCTCCTTACCGCCGGAGGACGTAGAGGAGAGCACCCAAGAGCAGGAGGACGAAGAGCACCCCAGTGACGGAGCCGCTGATGACAGCGGCAGAGGTCACAGCCTCAGCACCTGTGGGGACAATCCAAGGGGGGGTTGGGGTGAACCACGCACCCCCTGGGCCCCAGCCCACCCCAAAATGCTGCCCCCAGCCCCGGGCCTCACCCTCGGGCAGGGTCTCGAACTCGTGCTGGGGGCTGTAGGCGCCGTGGCCGTCGGCGGTGAGAGCCTGGACCCGCACCAGGTAGGCAGTGGCAGGGGACAGCTTGGGCAGGGTGACAGAGGAGCCCTCGCAGCGCAGCACGGAGTAGCTGTTCTCATCCACCTGCAGGCAGCAGCCAGGGTGACACAGGGCAGGGGGACACGGGGGGGTAGAAGTGACAGGGATAGGAGTAGGAACAGAGGTGATGGGGATGGAGGAGTGGCAGGGATGGAGGGGAGGCAGGGATGGAGGGGTGGCAGGGATGGAGGGGTGGCAGGGATGGAGGGGTGGCAGGGATGGAGGGGTGGCAGGGATGGAGGGGTGGCAGGGATGGAGGGGAGGCAGGGATGGAGGGGAGGCAGGGATGGAGGGGAGGCAGGGATGGAGGGGTGGCAGGGATGGAGGGGTGGCAGGGATGGGGCAAGGATGGAGAGGTGACATGAGGGCAAAGACTGAGGTGACAGATAGGAGGGACATGAGGGACATGCATGGAGGTGATGCAGATGAGGGCAAGGATGAGGGTGACGTGGATGGAGAGGTGACATGGATGGGTAGAAGTGATCTGGACAGGAGTAGGAACAGAAGTGACATGGATGGAGGGGTGACACAGATGGAGGGGTGACACAGATGGGGGCAAGGATGGGAGTGACATGAATGAGGGGGACAGGGGTGCTGGGTTTGGGGGTGGCATGGGACTGACCTTCTTGCTGTAGGTGACCTCATACTTCCAGACCCGACTCTGCTGCCGGGGAGGCACCGTCCAGGAGAGGATCAGGCTGGTGGCTGTCCGTCCATCCAGGCTCACCGAAGTCACCCGGGGTGGCTCTGATGTGGGGACACCAGGATGTCATGGAGGCATCCCCATGGGGGATAGGGACATCATGGAAGTGCCTCCATGATGCACAGACACTGTGGAGGATTCTCTATGGGAACCAGGGATGTCCTGGAGGTTTCCTCAGAGGGGACAGGGACATCATGGAGGTGTCTCCATGATGGACACTATGAAAGCTTCCCCATGGGAGACAGATATGTCATGGAAGTGTCTCTGTGATGGACATGACAGAGGCTTCCCCATGAGGGATGGAGATGCCATGGAGTTGTCTCCATGATGGACACCATGGAAGCTTCCCCATGGGGGACAGAGATGTCATGCAGGTGTCTCCATGATGGACACCATGGAGGATTCCACTTGGGGGGCCAGGGAAATCCTGGAGGTTTCCCCACAGGGGCCAGAGACATCCTGGAGGTGTCTCCATGATGGACATCATAGAAGCTTCCCCATGGAAGATGTCATGGGGGTGTCTCCATGATGGACACTGTGGAAGCTTCCCCATGTGGGACAGAGATATCATGGAGGTGTCTCCATGATGGGCACTATGGAAGCTTCCCCATGGGGGCCAGGGACATCCTGGAGGTGTCTCCATGATGGACACTGTGGAAGCTTCCCCATGTGGGACAGAGATGTTATGGGGGTGTCTCCACGATGGACACTGTAGAAGCTTCCCCATGGGGGCCAGAGACATCCTGGAGGTGTCTCCATGATGGACATCACAGAAGCTACCCCATGGAAGATGTCATGGAGGTGTCTCCATGATGAGCACCATGGAAGCTTCCCCATGGGGGCCAGGGATATCCTGGAGGTGTCTCCATGGTGGACACTAGGGAAGCTCCCCATGGTGGGTAGGGAAGTCCTGGAGGTTTCCCCATAGGGGCCAGGTGTCTCCATGATGGACACTGTGGAAGCTTCCCTATGGGGGACAGAGATGTCATGGAGGTGTCTCCATGGTGGGCACTAGGGAAGCTGCCCACGGGGGCCAGGTGTCTCCATGGTGGGCACTAGGGAAGCTGCCCATGGGGGCCAGGTGTCTCCATGGTGGGCACTAGGGAAGCTGCCCACGGGGGCCAGGTGTCTCCATGGTGGGCACTGGGGAAGCTGCCCACGGGGGCCAGGTGTCTCCATGGTGGGCACTGGGGCAGCTGCCCACGGGGGCCAGGTGTCTCCATGGTGGGCACTGGGGCAGCTGCCCACAGGGGCCAGGTGTCTCCATGGTGGGCACTGGGGAAGCTGCCCACGGGGGCCAGGTGTCTCCATGGTGGGCACTAGGGCAGCTGCCCACGGGGGCCAGGTGTCTCCATGGTGGGCACTGGGGCAGCTGCCCACGGGGGCCAGGTGTCTCCATGGTGGGCACTGGGGCAGCTGCCCACGGGGGCCAGGTGTCTCCATGGTGGGCACTGGGGCAGCTGCCCACGGGGGCAGGGATGCCGCGGGGCTCTGGCAGGCCGTGCACAGTGCCAGCGGCGCCGCACCTGTCTGGTTGACGCTGATGGTGGCGGCGGCCAGGCTGCGCTGGGGGCTGCACGGGGACACCCCGTTCAGCGCCTCCACCGTGAAGGTGTAGTTGACGTGGGGCTCCAGGTCGGTGACGGTGACGCTGGTGGCGGTGAGGCCGTGGGGGGGCCGCGAGTAGCGCAGCCCCGGCTCGCAGGGCCGGCACTCCCCGCTCTCGGGCCAGCACTGCTCGCAGCTGACCGCGTAGGAGACGTCCTCACGGCCACCGCTGTCGGCCGGCGGCGACCACCGCAGCTGCACCGCCGCCCCCAGCCCCACGGCCGTCAGGCCCTGGGGGGCGGAAGGGGGACCTGCAGTGGGGTAGAGAGCACAGAGGGGGTCAGAGGAGGGATGGACAGGGGGATAGAGAGCACAGAGGGGGTCAGAGGAGGGATTGACAGGAGGGGCAGAGAGCACAGAGGAGAGGGAACTGACAAGGAGAGATGGACAGGGGCATAGAGAGCACAGAGGGGGCTCAGAGGAGGGATGGACAGGAGGGGTAGAGAGCATAGAGGGGGCTCAGAAGAGGGATGGACAGGGCAGGTAGAGAGCACACAGGGGGCTCAGAGAAGGGATGGACAGGGGGATAGCACAGAGGGGGCTCAGAGGAGGGATGCACAGGGCAGGTAGAGATCACAGAGGGGGCTCAGAGGAGGGATGGACAGGAGGGGCAGAGAGCACAGAGGAGAGGGAACTGACAAGGAGAGATGGACAGGGGGATAGAGAGCACAGAGGGGGCTCAGGAGTGATAGACAAGGGCATAGAGAGCACAGAGGGGGCTCAGGAGTGATAGACAAGGGCATAGAGAGCACAGAGGGGGCTCAGAGGAGTGATAGACAAGGGCATAGAGAGCACAGAGGGGGCTCAGAGGAGTGATAGACAAGGGCATAGAGAGCACAGTGGGGGCTCAGAGGAGGGATGGACAGGGGGATAGAGAGCACAGAGGGGGCTCAGAGGAGGGATGGACAGGGCAAGTAGAGAGCACAGAGGGGGCTCAGAGGAGGGATGGACAGGGGGATAGAGAGCACAGAGGGGGCTCAGAGGAGGGATGGACAGGGGGATAGAGAGCACAGAGGGGGCTCAGAGGAGGGATGGACAGGGGGATAGCACAGAGGGGGCTCAGAGGAGGGATGGACAGGGGGATAGCACAAAGGGGGCTCAGAGGAGGGATGGACAGGGGGATAGAGAGCACAGAGGGGGCTCAGAGGAGGGATGGACAGGGGGATAGAGAGCACAGAGGGGGCTCAGAGGAGGGATGGACAGGAGGGGCAGAGAGCACAGAGGAGAGGGAACTGACAAGGAGAGATGGACAGGGGCATAGAGAGCACAGAGGGGGCTCAGGAGGGATGGACAGGGGGATAGCACAGAGGGGGCTCAGAGGAGAGATGGACAGGGGGGTAGCACAGAGGGGGCTCAGAGGAGAGATGGACAGGGGGATAGCACAGAGGGGGCTCAGAGGAGAGATGGACTGGGGGGTAGCACAGAGGGGGCTCAGAGGAGAGATGGACAGGGGGGTAGCACAGAGGAGGCTCAGAGGAGAGATGGACAGGGGGGTAGCACAGAGGGGGCTCAGAGGAGAGATGGACAGGGGGATAGCACAGAGGGGGCTCAGAGGAGAGATGGACAGGGGGATAGCACAGAGCGGGCTCAGAGGAGAGATGGACAGGGGGATGGCACAGAGGGGGCTCAGAGGAGGGATGGACAGGGCAAGTAGAGAGCACAGAGGGGGCTCAGAGGAGGGATGGACAGGGTTGTGCCTTGGTTCCCCCCCAGAAGAATGTCACTTACGTGTGCAGGGGTCGCTGGGGGGGTCGGAGAGGGCACGGAAGAAGCCATCCTGGCAGGGGCAGGCAGCAGCAGCGGCCAGGGAGGGCACAGTGTTGGCAGGGCAGGGCTGGCACTCATCTGTGGATACCCCTGCCTTGAAGAAGCCAGGAGGGCAGGCTGGAGGGGACACACAGAGAGTGACACAGTGAGACCCCCAATCCCCCCTGCAGCAGCCCCAGCTGGGGGAGCCAGGGGTATGGACCCCCCAGTTTAACCACCCCCAGTCCCAATTACCCCCCAATCCCCTCTCATCCCAATTTACTCCCTTCCCATTCCCATCTACCTTCCCCAATCCCAATTTGTTCCCCATCCCAGTTTAACCTCTCCCCATTCCAATTTACTCCCACCCAATCAACCCTTCCCAAATCCCACTTCATCCCCTCCCAATCCCACTGTACCATCTCTCCATACTAATCTACCTCCCCAACCCCAATTCACCTGCTCCAGATCCCAATTCACTCCCATCCCAATTTTACCCCTAATCCAAATTTACACTCCTCCCATCCCAATTTACCTCCCCCCCAAATCCCAGTTCACCCACTTGAATCCCAGTATGCTCCTCTCAAAGCCAAATTCCCTCCCCATCCCAATTTAGTCCCCTCCCAATCCCTATTTACCCTCTCCCCACTCCAACTCATCCCCCAAATCCTGATTTACCCCAAATCACTATTTACCCCCCCTCCAGTCCCAATTTACCCCCTCCCAAGGCCAGTTTACCCTCCCAAATCCCCTTCTCCCTTCTCCCCAATCCCAATTTACCCCCCATTCCCAATTTACCCCTTCCCAATCCCCATTTACCCTCTCCTGCACCCAATTTCCCCACTTAGATCCCCCTTTACCCCTCCCTAATCCAAATGTACTCCCTCCTTAATCCAAATCTAGCCCCAAATACCAATTTCTCCTCTTCCCACCCTATTTCCCACTTCCCCTCCAAATCCCCATCTCCCTCCTTCCCATCCCATTTCCCCCCCGCTTTCCATCTCAAATTCCCCTCTCTCACCCCAGTTTCCCCCTTCCCATCCCAATTTCCCCTTCTCACCCCAACTCCACCCCTCTCAATCCCACTTCCCCCTTCAAATCCCTGTTTCCCCCCTTCCCATCCCATTTTCTCCCCAACGCTCATTCCTCCCTTCCCATCCCATTTCCCACTTCCCCTTCCCCATCCCATTTTCTCCCCAATTCCCATTCCCCCTTCCCATCCCATTCCCCCCAATCTCCATTCCCCCCTTCCCATCCCACTTTCCCCCTTCCCATCCTATTTCCCCAACCCCAATTCCCCATTCCCCCCCTTCCTATCCCATTTTCCCCCTTCCCACCCCATCCCCACCATAATTCCCCATTCTCTCCCTTCCCATCCCATTTCCCCACTCTTAATCCCCATTTCCCCAATTCCCATCCCCCCCTTCCCATCCCATCCCCCCCTAATTCCCCATTCCCCCTTTCCTATCCCATTTTCCCCCTTCCCATCCCATCCCCCCCATAATTCCCCATTCTCTCCCTTCCCATCCCATTTCCCCCATCCCCTCCCCCCCATAATTCCCCATTCCCCCTTTCCCATCCCATTTCCCCACTCTTAATCCCCATCCCCCCCTTCCCATCCCTTCCCCCCCTTCCCATCCCATTTTCCCCCTTCCCATCCCATCCCCCCCATAATTCCCCATTCTCCCCCTTCCCATCCCATTTCCCCCATCCCCTCCCCCCATTCCCCCATCGCAACCTCCCCTCCCCGCCCCCAGTCCCCTCGGCCCTACCTTGGCAGCTGTCTCCGTGCCCGCTGTAGCCCTGCTGGCAGAGGCAGCGCCCGATGGGCACCAGCCACTCGCCGTCGGCGTTGCAGTGCAGGGTGGGCTCCCGCTCGGCCACCGCCCACTCCACGCAGCTGCCCTTCACCTCGGCCAGCGCCTGCGAGTCGGGGCCGGCCACGGTGGCCGGGAAGGTGGCCATGCCCCGCACCACCGCCGGGCACTTCTGGTAGTAGACCCTGACGGAGAGCAGCGCCACGCAGGCGCCCAGGTCCTGGAAGGCCAGGTAGAAGCCTTTCTGCCGGAGGGGTCCCACCGAGCGCACCTCCACGTTCAGCTTCACGTTGCGAGCGGCGAAGTCCTCCTGCACGGTGATCTCGTCGGGGGCGATGGTGTCGATCTTCTTGAACTGCCGCTTCTGGAAGTTGGTGCCGTAATCCGTTTCGGATTCGGCGTAGTAGAGGTTGAAGGTCTCCTTGCAGGAGCCGCTGCCGGTCGCGGGGAAGCTGTTGCAGTCGCGGACGGTGAACTGCAGCTCGATGAAGATGCGCTGAGCCTCCCCGCGGTAGATCCAGTTGGTGCGCAGCCAGTTCTCCTGCTCGCCCTCCAGCACGTTGCACACCGAGTAGATGTAGATGTAGGAGTCGTTGAAGGCGTTCTGCAGCAGGTCCCACTGGCCACCCAGAGACAGAGGATGCACAGCCTCATCTCATGGCCTTGGGGTTGGTCCCCACCTCCATCCCCTTGGCTGTCCCCCACCTCCATCCCCGTGGCTGTCCCCCACCTCCATCCACGTGGATGTTCCCCACCTCCATCCCCGTGGATGTTCCCCACCTCCATCCCCGTGGCTGTCCCCCACCTCCATCCCCGTGGCTGTCCCCCACTTCCATCCCCGTGGCTGTCCCCCACCTCCATCTCCATGGCTGTCCCCCACCTCCATCCACGTGGAT
Source organism: Melanerpes formicivorus (assembly GCF_026170545.1). NCBI lineage: Eukaryota > Metazoa > Chordata > Aves > Piciformes > Picidae > Melanerpes > Melanerpes formicivorus. The sequence continues at coordinate 1,556,750 of NW_027142419.1, read as the reverse complement.
GTTCCCCACCTCCATCCCCGTGGATGTTCCCCACCTCCATCCCCGTGGCTGTCCCCCACCTCCATCCCCGTGGCTGTCCCCCACTTCCATCCCCGTGGCTGTCCCCCACCTCCATCCCCGTGGCTGTCCCCCACCTCCATCCCCGTGGATGTTCCCCACCTCCATCCCCGTGGATGTTCCCCATCTCCACCCTGCTTTGGCAGGGGGTTTGAACTCAGTGATCTCTGGAGGTCCCTTCCAACCTCCAACACTGATTCTGTGATCCCTATGGGTGTCCCTGTCCCCATGGAGGATCCCAGGACCATCCCAGCAGAGGTCTCCATCCCAAGGAACATCCCCACCCCTGCAGATGTCTCCATCCCCATGGCTGTCCCCATCCCAATGGCTGTCCCCATCCCCAAGGATCTCTCCAACCCAGTCCCCCATGGATGTCTCCACCACAGTGCACGGTCCCATGGAGGTCTCCATTCCCATGGACACCCTCACTGCCATGCAGGTTCTCATCTCCATGCGTGTTCCCATCCTTATGGGGGTTCCCATCCCCACGGGACTCCCCCCTGGATGTCCCCACGCCCGGGGATGTCCCCACCCAGGCTGGGCCGGGGGGGCAGCGGCGCCCAGGGGCTCACCCCTTTGCCGTAGGGCTGTGTGAGCCACCCCAGCTCCCCCTGCGCCTTGGCGAAGTCCAGCAGCACCACTGTGGGGAGAGAAGGAGGCTGTCAGTGGGGTCAGCATGAAGCCTGGGAGATGCTAGCAGGAGCCACAGATGGCTGCAGGACCTGCAGGTGCCACCGACACACCCCTTAGACCCATGGATGTCCCTGGGAACCAAAGATGTTCCTGGGGCCCACGGATGGCCCCGGGATCCACAGATATCCCTGAGACTCATGGATCTTCCCCAGGACCCACAGATCCTGGATGTCCCCAGGACCCATGGATCAGCCTGGAACCCACAGGTGTCCCACAGTGCCCATATCCGTTCCTGTGGCCTACACAAGTCCTCAGCACCCACAGATGCTGCTGAGACCATGGATAGCCCCAGACGTCCTTGAGACTCACGTGTATATGCCTGGGACCCACAGATATCCCACAGGACCCATAGATGCCCCTGAGACCTATGGATGTCCTCAGGACCCATGGATGTCCCTGGGACCCACAGATGTCCCACAGCACCCACAGATGCTCCTGGGATCCATGGATGTCCCACAGGACCCACAGGTGCCCCTGGGACCCATGGATGTGCCCCTGGGACCCATGGATGTCCCTGAGACCCACGGATGTCCCACAGCACCCACAGATGCTCCTGGGATCCATGGATGTCCCACAGGACCCACAGGTGCCCCTGGGACCCATGGATGTCCCTGAGACCCACGGATGTCACACAGAACCCACAGGTGCCCCTGGGACCCACGGATGTCACACAGAACCCACAGGTGCCCCTGGGACCCATGGATGTCCCCAGAATCCATGGGACCCACAGATCCTCACAGACATCCCTAGGACCTACAAACCCTTTCAGGACCCACAGACACTTCCAGGACCCACAGGCCCCCCTTGGACCCACAGACTCCCCTATTCCCAACAGCTTCCCGCGCAGATCCCCCCCGAGAAGCCCCCCAGGGTGCCCCCAGAAGAGGGGAACGGAGGCTGAGTTCGGTCCGCGCCGAGCGGCAGCGGGGCAGACCTGCCGGGACATGCTGGGCGAGGGCGGCGGCCAGATCCGGAGAGGAAGAGGAGGCTGAGGAAGGCCAGGAGGGAGGGACCCCCCCCCCCCCCTCGGTGAATCACCCCCCAGGAATGTGCCCGGACGCCCGGGTTCATGGGATGGGTCCCAGCGGGACCGGGAGAGTTTCAGCGACTTCTGTCCCCCGGCTAGGCTGAGAGCGGGCGAGCTCCTGACATGCCCCAAGAGGGTACAGGCTGGGCAGAGAGGGGCCCCCAGGAACCTGGTCTAGGGGGGGGCACACAGACACGTGGCTCCCTTATCACCCCCCCGTGCCGTGCCCGGGGTCAGGAAGGATGCCGGGGCGGATATCCCTGCGCGGATATCCCTGCGCTCTGCGCCTGGAAATCCCCCCCCCGGAACGCTGCCGGAGAGCGGAAAGCCGGCGGGAGGCTGGCGGGTGAGAAGAGCTGGGGGGGGGGCTCAGAGGGGGCATCCCCCCCACCCTGTGTCCCCCCAACCCCGGGGCCCTGGTGGGGGTGAGTCAGAGGAGGAACCTGGGGCTGTGGCTGTTGAGTCAAGGGGTGCAGCACCCAGGGGTGTGCCCCCGCCTGGGGCCACCGATGCTGGTGGCTTCTGCAGCGCCATCAGCGTCCGCACCCCCATCCCTGATGCCATCTGTGCCCTTCTGCCACTGCCGTCATCATCATCATCACCACCACCATCTCTCCTGACACCAACAGCGTGGCTGTCACCACCACCACCTCCAGTAACACCTCTGGTGCCACCACTGCCATGGCCTTCACCACTCCCCATCGCTGCCCACAGCCCCCACAACGCTCTCCCCTTCCTGGGCCATATCTCCATTGCCACCTCCACCTCCACCTGCAACCCTCCCTGCAGCCCCTCCTGCCCCCCTGCCTCAATCTGCAGCCCCAGCACCACCCTGCAGCCCCTGCACCACTGCTATCATTGCCCCCATCTCCATCTGTGCTGCTGTTGCCGTCGCCATCACCATCATCATCATCACCACTGTGCTCCACATCTCCATTCCCATCCCTGCCTACATCCTTGTCCCTCTCCCCAGCTGCATCTTTGCCCTCATCCCAACCCCAATCCTGTCCCCATCCCTATCTTACTCTGAATCCCAAAGACAATCCCAGGTCCTTCCCCTCCCATTCCCACCCCGATGTGAATCTCAATCCCAATCCAAATCCCAGTCCCATTCCTCCTCCCTCTTCCCCTCCCCACCCTCAGGGACTCCCCAAACCTCCAGCCAGGCTGTGCAGGATCCACCTGGAGGCCCCAGCACCCTCCAGCCTCCCCATCCCACTGGATTTGGCCCTTTCCCAGCCCTGGGAAGCAGCTCCCCTCAGACCTAACCCCCACACTTTCCCTTTCTTTGGCTCCAAATCCCAGCGTTTCCAGCATTCCTTCCGGGACTCAGCACTTGAGGAACACATCCTGCATCCCACAGCCACACCGGGCCACTCGGGGGTGGGGGGCAAGCAAGAGGTCAGTCCCCTCCACCTTCCCTCCCAGTGCTTCCCAAACCCTCAGTTTCAGGTTTTTCACCCCATTATTGTCTTTTTTTTTTTTGGGGGTGGTGCTGTGTGGAATTTTCCAATCCAAACCACCCCCCCCTTGCCCCCAGGCTCCAACTCAATTGCTCTGGGGGGGGCCGGATCCTTTCCCAGCTCTCCCTGGAAAAGTGATGGAAGGGAAGCAACCCCCCGGGTGGACTTGTTTGGAGATTGACACAAAAAGGAGACTTTTCCCCCTTGTTTGTTAAACTCTTCCCTAAACCCAGCCCAAACTCCAGCCCAAGTCCCAACCCAAACTTCAGACCAAACCCCAGCCCGAACTCCAGCACAAACCGCAGCCCAAAGCCCAGCCTGAACCCCAGCCCAAAGCCCAGCCTGAACCCCAGCCCAAACCCCAGCCCGAACTCCAGCCCAAACCCCAGCCCGAACTCCAGCACAAACCGCAGCCCAAAGCCCAGCCTGAACCCCAGCCCAAACCCCAGCCCGAACTCCAGCCCAGAACCCAGCCCGAACTCCAGCCCAAACCCCAGCGTGAACTTCAGACCGAATCCCAGCCCAGAACCCAGCCTGAACTTCAGCCCAAAGCCCAGCCCGAACTTCAGACCCAACCCCAGCCCGAACTTCAGACCGAATCCCAGCCCAGAACCCAGCCCGAACTTCAGCCCAAAGCCCAGCCCGAACTTCAGACCGAACCCCAGCCCAAAGCCCAGCCCGAACTTCAGCCCAAAGCCCAGCCCGAACTTCAGACCCAACCCCAGCCCGAACTTCAGACCGAATCCCAGCCCAGAACCCAGCCCGAACTTCAGCCTAAAGCCCAGCCCGAACTTCAGACCGAACCCCAGCCCAGAACCCAGCCTGAACTTCAGCCCAAAGCCCAGCCCGCACTTCAGTCCGAACCCCAGCCCGAACCCCAGCCCGAACTCCAGCCTGGACCCCAGCCCGAACCCCAGCCCGAACTCCCGCCCGGACCCCAGCCCGAACCCCAGCCCGAACTCCAGCCCGGACCCCAGCCCGGACCCCAGCCCGAACTTCAGTCCGAACCCCAGCCCGAACCCCAGCCCGAACTCCAGCCCGGACCCCAGCCCGAACCCCAGTCCGAACTCCAGCCCGGACCCCAGCCCGAACCCCAGCCCGAACTCCAGCCCAACGCCCAGCCCAAAGCCCAGCTCTGCAAGGTGGCGGCCGGGATGCCGCTTGTTTTTCCCAGGAATTTGGGGGTTTTCCTGACATTGTTTCCAGCTCTGCCGGCCGGATCCTGCCCGGCCCAGCGCCGGCAAGGGCACAAGCTCCAGTTTAGGGTCATTTCTCTCTTTTTTTTGGGGGGTGTTTTCACTAATCCACTCCATTTTTGGGGGGCGGGGGGGGGGAGAGACCGGCCGGGACCCAGCCGCGCTGCGGGAGCCGAGCGCTCGGCAGGGGAAAGCTTGCCCCAAACTCTTCCTTTTCTCTCTGTCTTACCTTTCCCCCTCTCATTTTACCACTTTTTTCCTCCCTATTTTACCTTCCCCCCCCCTTATTTTAGCTCCCCTCCCTTCTACCTCCCCTCCTTCGAACTTTCCCCCCCCCTTTAAAACTTTTTGCCCCCCTTTTAAAACTTTTTTCCCCCCTTGGAAAACTTTTTTCACCCTTTTTAACTTTTTCCTTTTTCAATCTTTTCCCTTTTCTTAACTTTCCCCCCTCCCTTTAAAACCTTTCCCCCCATTCTACCTTTTTCTTCCCCATTTTAGTCCCCCCCCCCTTGAGCTTGTTCCCCCCTCTTCCCCTCCCCTCCTTTTAACTTACTTTTTCCTGCTTTTTTAACCTTTCTCCCCCTATTTTAACCTCCCCCCACAGTTTCGATCTTCCCCCCCTCCCCAACACGCTGCAGCACCCCGCGATCCGCACCCATGGGGTGCCCCTTCTTTCCTCGTCCCCACCCCCCCCCCTTTCAGCGGGGTTTCCTCACCCCCTCTCTAACCTCTCAACCGCTCCCAAACCTTATCCCAACCCCCCCCTCCCCAGCACTCTCTCTCTGCCCTTCCCCGAGCACCCCAAGAAGGGAGGGGGGGTCGGGGTGCCCCTCTCTCCCCCCCCCCTCCCCCCCCAAAACTCACCTTCCTCAGCTGCCAGGGGGGTGAGGGCGGTGAGGAGGAGGATGAAGGCCGGGAGGGTGCCCGCCATGGCGGGGGGGGCTGTTGCTGGGGTGCACCCCAGAAGCGGCGGCACCCAGCGCTGTGGGGTGTGTGGGGCTGAGCACCCCGCTCCTGTTCATTCATGCCCCGAGTGATGTCACCGCGGCACGCCCGCTCTTAAAGGGGCCGCGGCCGCTCCCGCACCCGCCGGGACGGCACTGCCAGGCCCCGGCCAAGAGGCACTTTGAAGCGGGGGGGTGTCTAAGACGGTGGGTTTGGGGATAGGGGGGCTGCGTGCGTGGGTTCAGAGCCGTCACACCCCCATAGCTCTGGCCCCGAAAGGGTTAAACACCCCACTCCCCCCCCCCCGCAACCCCCTGCCCTCCCTTTTCATTCATGAAGCGGCGTGGGAAGGGAGAAGGGAGCGGCAGCCAATGGCGGCAGGGGGGCGGGGACAAACCGCTACTACCGGCCCCGCCCCCCGCCCACCATGTGGGCACTGGGTGGGGGGTGGGGAGGCTGTTTCGAGGGGTGCTGCCCGACCCCCGCACCAGAAATCGCCTTTTGCCGCCTTAAAAATGCTGCCGGGGTGCGGCTGCGCCGGCAAGGGCAGGGCTGGCTGCGGAGGGGGCGGGGGGGGCTGGATCGAGCCCCAGCACCCCAAATCCCACAGCACCCCCCCCCCAAATCCTCCATCAACCCCAGCACCCCCAAATCCCACAGCACCCCCCCCCAAATCCTCCATCAACCCCAGCACCCCAAATCCTGCACCGTCCACAGCACCCCATAGCAATCCCGCAGCTCCTCCAGCACCCCAACTCCCTCCCAAACACCATCTGCAGCACCCCAAATCCCCCAGCACCCCCAGCCTCCAGCACCCCAAATCCCACAGGCACTGCAGCACCCCATCCCCATGGTTCCATTGCACCTCAGAGGCCTCTGCAGCCCCAAATCCCATTGCCCCAAAGCACCCCAAATCCTGCTGCATTCCCATCCCCCCAATCCCACTGCACCCCAAATCCCCAAACACCCCCATCCCCATCAACCTCAGAACCCCAAATCCTGCAGCACCCCAAATCCCACAACACTCCCATCCCATCACCCCAAATCCCTCAGCACCCTAAATCCCCCAGCACCCCAAATCCCTCAGAACCCCAACTCCTGCAGGCTCTGCAGCACCCCAAATCCCACAGCACCCCAAATCCCACAACACTTCCGTCCCATCAGACCCAGCACCTCAAATCCCTCAGAACCCACTCAGATTCCAATCCCTGCAGGCTCTGCAGCACCCCAAATCCCATAGCACCCTAAATCCCCCAGCACCCCAAATCCCTCAGAACCCCAACTCCTGCAGGCTCTGCAGCACCCCAAATCCCACAGCACCCCAAATCCCACAACACTTCCGTCCCATCACCCCCCCAGCACCCCAAATCCCTCAGTACCCACTCAGAATTCCAATCCCTGCAGGCTCTGCAGCACCCCAAATCCCACAGCACCCCAAATCCCACAACACTTCCATCCCATCACCCCCAGCACCTCAAATCCCTCAGAACCCCAACTCCTGCAGGCTCTGCAGCACCCCAAATCCCACAGTACCCCCTCTGAACCCCAACTCCTGCAGGCTCTGCAGCACCCCAACCCCCTCTATGCCCCCATCCCCATGACCCCATGCACCCCCAATCAGCAGCCTCTGGGCACCCATCAGAGCCAACAGAGTTTAATGGCTGGGGGGTGGGGAGGGGGCGAGGCCAGGAGCCTGTCCCGCAGGGTTCCCCCCAGCCCTCCAAGAGGGGGTTCAGCTGAGGGGGGTGCCCGCGGGGGCGGCGTGGGCAGCGATGTGGTCCCTGCGCCAGAGCCTGGCCACCAGGCTGTTGAGGGTGGGAGCCACCCGGCCCACCCCCGGCTCCGCCTCCGGGCCCGGCCTGCAGCCCACCCGCAGCACCTGCAGCCCCCAGCTCCTCTCGAAGGCCTTCACCTCCTCCTCGGTCACAGCTGCCTGCGTCACCAGGTCGAATCTGGGGTGTTGAGGGGGGAGGGCACAGGGTCAAGGGAGACACCGACACCCCCAGATCCCCCCCTGAATTCTGATCCCCTCCTCACCCTCCCCCCAAAGCCCTTCAGCAGCAGTGGGAGCTGTGCAGCCATCAGTGTAATGAGCTGTGCATGGCTCAGTCCACCAGGGACAGAAATACAGGGTTAGACGTGCTTGTGGGAGGGAAGCACACAGAGGGTCAAGGGGGACACCAACATCCCAAGAGAGCCCCTCCCACAATTCTAATCCCCTCCTAACCCTCCCCTAAAAGTCCTTCAGCAGCAGTGGGAGCTGGGAAGCCATCGGTGTAATGAGCTGTGCATGTCCTCAGCCCACCGAGATACTAAGTGGGAAGAAATATGGGGGTGAGACCTGCTTGTGGGGGGCACACAAAGGGTCAAGGGGGACACCAACACCCCAAGAGATCCCCCTAAATTCTGATCCCCTCCTCACCCTCCCCTAAAAGCCCTTCAGCAGCAGTGGGAGCTGTGCAGCCATCGGTGTAATGAGCTGTGCATGGGCTCAGCCTACCGAGGTACTGAGGGGAGCATGCAGGAGTCAAACCTGACTGTGGGTCACCCAGGGTCAAGGGGGACACCAACAGCCTGAGAACCCCTCCCACAATTCTAATCCCCTCCTAACCCTCCCCTAAAACTCCTTTCAGCAGCAGTGGGAGCTGTGCAGCCATCAGTGTAATGAGCTGTGCACGTTCTCAGACCACTGAGATACTGAGTGGGAAGAAATATGGAGGTCAAAACCTGCTTGTGGGGGGCACACAAAGGGTCAAGGGGGACACCGACACCCCAAGAGATTCCCCCTAAATTCTGATCCCCTCCTAACCCTCCCCTAAAAGCCCTTCAGCAGCAGTGGGAGCTGTGCAGCCATCGGTGTAATGAGCTGTGCACGTTCTCAGCCCACCAAGAAGCCAGCTGGTGCGAAACACAGGGGTGCAAAGCCTCTTACTGGGGGTGGGATGCAGACCCCAGCCAGGACCCCCCCTGAGAAGGATACTTGGTGCCAATGACCACCCTCAGGACGTTCTCCTCCCCAGGAGGCAGCAGCCGGCTCATCTGGGCTGGCAGCTCCTCGAAGGACGAGCGGTCGGTGAAGGAGAAGAGGAAGAGGATGGCATCCACGTTCTCCTTACAGGACTGGGGGAGGGGAACAGCCACCATCAAAGGGATGCCTTTGGTGTGCCGCCGTCACCCCCTCCCCCCCCGCCCCCGATCTGTGTCCCCTGGGCCTCACAGGCAGCAAGTAGTCGAATTTTCTCAGCGCTGCATCCCCACAGTCCCAGAGGTTGAGCTGGAACATCACAGGGTCAATGCTGGTCAGGGGCTTGGCCGGCCAGTAGACAGTGGTGACTTCTGCCCCTGGAGGGTTGGGGGGGGACACACGCAGGGCAGTGGTCACCCCCAGGGGACACTGTGGGCTGCTCTGTGCGTGTCTCCCCACCCCCACCCCGTGGCATACCCCTGGTCTCGTAGTGGGTGGGGGGGACGCGGACCCCCGCCAGCATGGCCACCAGGGCTGTCTTGCCCACGCCGCTCTTGCCGCAGACGAAGAGCTTGTAGGGGATGGTGGCAGCGCGGGAGCTGGGGGGCAGCGCTGGCGATTCCAGGACACCTGCGGAGGGTGGGGGAAAGCTTTCCGGGGGTGCTGACACCCCAGGCTGCGGAGGGAGGGAGGGAGGGGAGGGGGAGGCTGCGCGGCTCACGGAAGGTCCTCCGCCGGTTCTTGTGCAGGATGCAGCGCAGGTAGCGGCGGCCGGCGGGGGAGCAGAGCCACTCGGGCTCCAGCTCCAGCTCCGCCTCCTCCAACTCATCCATCGGCCCGACCGAGCCTGGGGGGTACGGAGAAGGACCCCCCAGCGCCCACCCCGTCCCACGGCTCATTGCACTCTGCAGCCTGCGGGCAGCAGGCTGTCCCCTTCTGACCCCCCCCCAGCTCCAGCATCCCTGCAACCCGCCCGGGGCTCAGCATCCTCCTGCGGGGTCACTGCCAAAACTCCTCCGCCCCTGTACCCCTCACGGGGTCCCTGCTCCCCCTCTGTGGGGTCCTGACCCCCACCGTGGGGTCTCTGCACACCTAATCTCCCCCTCGCCGGGGTTCCTGTGCCGCCCCTGGGCCTTCCCCCCCCCCCCCCCTCCAGGATGCCTAACCCCCACTGTGGGGTCCCGGTGCCCGCCTTTGGGGTGCCTGCCCCCCACCCCAGCCCCTCTGCGCCGCTCACTGGGTCCCAGGCCGACCCCCCCAAGGCGTTCCTGTGCCCCGTGTCCCCTCTCCACCGGGGGTCCTCGCACCCCTCAAGGTCTCTAGTCCCCACCACCAGGGGGTCTCTGAACTGCCCTCAGCATCCCCTGAGCTCCCCTATGGGGTCCCTGCACTCCTTTGATTGGGTCCCTGGCCCCCTTCCCTCACCGCCCCCCTCCCTTACCCGCCGCGGCCCCTTTAAGGCGCGGCCGCCGCCGCCTCGAGATGGCGCCGGTGGGGGCGTGGCCTCGCCCCGAGCCCCGCCCCTGGCTGCCGCGCAGGCGCAGTGCGCGCGGGGAGCCCGCGGCCCCTGGCGCTGGGCTGGGAGGGGGCAGTGGGCTGGGGGGGGGCAGTGGGGACCCTATGGGCGTGAGGCTGCTCAGCGGCGCCGCCCAGCTGGGGCTGGGGGGAGGCCCCCACGACCCTGGCTCACCTCATGCCCGGCCCCGATTCCCATTGCTGGCAAGCTTGGGGGGGGGGGGGGGGGGGGGTGTCTCAATACCCAATTCCCAATTCCCATCCCTCCACAGGCTTTGGGGTCTGCCATTCCTAGCACCGGCAGGCTCTGGGGGTCTCAATTCCCAGCTCCTATCTCTCCCCAGAGTCTGGGGTCTGCCACTCCTAGCACCAGCAGGCTCTGGGGGTCTCAATTCCCAGCTCCCATCTCTCCCCCAGAGTCTGGGGTCTGCCATTCCTAGCACCGGCAGGCTCTGGGGGTCTCAATTCCCAGCTCCCATCTCTCCCCCAGAGTCTGGGGTCTGCCATTCCTAGCACCAGCAGGCTCTGGGAGTCTCAATTCCCAGCTCCCATCTCTCCCCCAGAGCCTGGGGTCTGCCATTCCTAGCACTGGCAGGCTCTGGGGGTCTCAATTCCCAGTTCCCATCTCTCCCCCAGGCTTTGGGGTCTGTAAATTCTAGCTCTGGCAGGCTCTGGGGGTCTCCATCCCCACTTTACTGCACCCCCAGGCTTTGGGGTCCCTCATTTCAAGCACTGGCAGTTATTTGGGGGTCCCACTTCCTCATCCCTAATTACTGACACAAATTCTTTGGGTGGTCCCCAGTTTCCAGTGCTGGCAGGATTTAGGGGTCTCCATCCTCAACTTCAAGCACTGGCACCCCTTGGGGTCCCCAGTTTCCAGTGCTGGCAGGATTTAGGGGTCTCCATCCTCAACTTCAAGCACTGGCACCCCTTGGGGTCCCCAGTTTCCAGTGCTGGCAGGATTTGGGGGTCTCCATCCTCAGCTTCAAGCACTGCCAGTGCTTGGGGTCCCCAGTTTCCAGCCCTGGCAGGATTTGGGGGTCTCCATCCTCAACTTCAAGCACTGGCAGCCCTTGGGGTCCCTGTCTCCAGCCCTGGCAGGATTTGGGGGTCTCCATCCTCAGCTTCAAGCACTGCCAGTGCTTGGGGTCCCCAGTTTCCAGCCCTGGCAGGATTTGGGGGTCTCCATCCTCAACTTCAAGCACTGGCACCCCTTGAGGTCCCCAGTTTCCAGCCCTGGCAGGATTTGGGGGTCTCCATCCTCAACTTCAAGCACTGCCAGCCCTTGGGGTCCCTGTCTCCAGCCCTGGCAGGATTTGGGGGTCTCCATCCTCAACTTCAAGCACTGGCACCCCTTGGGATCCCTGTCTCTAGCCCTGGCAGGATTTGGGAGTCTCCATCCTCAACTTCAAGCACTGGCACCCCTTGGGATCCCTGTCTCTAGCCCTGGCAGGATTTGGGGGTCTCCATCCTCAACTTCAAGCACTGGCACCCCTTGGGGTCCCCAGTTTCCAGTGCTGGCAGGATTTGGGGGTCTCCATCCTCAGCTTCAAGCACTGCCAGTGCTTGGGGTCCCCAGTTTCCAGCCCTGGCAGGATTTGGGGGTCTCCATCCTCAACTTCAAGCACTGGCAGCCCTTGGGGTCCCTGTCTCCAGCCCTGGCAGGATTTGGGGGTCTCCATCCTCAGCTTCAAGCACTGCCAGTGCTTGGGGTCCCCAGTTTCCAGCCCTGGCAGGATTTGGGGGTCTCCATCCTCAACTTCAAGCACTGGCACCCCTTGAGGTCCCCAGTTTCCAGCCCTGGCAGGATTTGGGGGTCTCCATCCTCAACTTCAAGCACTGGCACCCCTTGGGATCCCTGTCTCTAGCCCTGGCAGGATTTGGGAGTCTCCATCCTCAACTTCAAGCACTGGCACCCCTTGGGATCCCTGTCTCTAGCCCTGGCAGGATTTGGGGGTCTCCATCCTCAACTTCAAGCACTGGCACCCCTTGAGGTCCCCAGTTTCCAGCCCTGGCAGGATTTGGGGGTCTCCATCCTCAACTTCAAGCACTGGCACCCCTTGGGGTCCCTGTCTCCAGCCCTGGCAGGATTTGGGGGGGGGTGTCTCCATCCTCTACTTCCATCCACCCCCTGGCTTTGGGGGTCCTCAACTTTCACCACCACCCCTTCCCCTTTTTCACACCTTCCATTCCCCCAACTTTGTGCCCCTCCTTTCCCCACCTCTCCTTCTTTCTTTCCCACCCTCAGCAGCAACCTTGCCCTTCGTTAACCCTTTCAAGACTTCAAATCTCCCCTTCCCCCCCCTTCCCCCTCTTCCCCCACCCAAAAGCTTTTGGGGAGCACAGTTTTTGGGGGGGGTGGGAGGCTTCCTTCCACCTTCTCCCCCTCTCCCAAAGGACCAACTACCAATTGCTTTTCCTTTTTATTTGTTAAACTGCTAAAAAGTCACCGGGATGGGGGTGGGGGAGGGGGTGGAGGGAACTCATTAACTCCCCCCTCCCCTCCCCAATAATAATTAATGTACAGAAGATTTTAAATATCACCAAAGGTTGCTCAGCTGAGCTCAGGATGATGATTTGGGGGGGGGGGGGGAGGGAAGGACACCCCTGAGCTGCAGGGAGAAGGGGTGGGGGTGGGGTGGGGGTCACCTCGCTCACAGCACCAGTGGGAAGGGTCCGAACTTGGGGTGAATCCCTTGAACGTGCCTTGAGGGGGGAGGGAGGAGGAGGAGGCAGGAGGAGGAGGGAGGAGGAGGAGGGAGGATGAGGAGGGAGGATGAGGAGGGGCGGCCCCAGCTGCTCGGTGGAGTTGGAGGGAGGGGGTGGGGAGGGGGTGGGAGGGGTTTTGGGAGCGAGTGAAGGGAATTTGGGAAGCCCTTGGGTGGGTCTGGGGATCGATCCAGGAGATTTTGGGGCTGGTTGGGGTGGGCTGGGGATCAGGTAGGGAGGTTTTGGGGACCAGGGAGATGGATTTTGGGGGTGGTTGGGATGAGTTGGGGACCAGTTAGGGAGATTTTGGGGCTGGTTGGGGCGATTTGGGGACCAGTTAGAGAGGGTTTGGGGGCTGCTTTGGGAACCAATTAGGTTATGGGGGTGGCTGGGACAATTTGGGGACCAATTAGGGAGATTTTGGGGGTGGTTTGGGCTATTTGGGGACCAATTAGAGAGGTTTTGGGGATGCTTTGGGTGATTTCGGGACCAAGTAGGTTTTGGCAGTGGTTGGGACAATTTGAAGACCAATTGTAGAGACTTTGGGGCTGGTTTGGGCTATTTGGGGAATCAATTAGGGAGGTTTTGGGGCTGGTTGGGGTGACTTGGGGATCAATTAGGGAGATCTTGGGGCTGGTTGGGGTGATTTGGGGACCAGTTAGGGAGATCTTGGGGCTGGTTGGGGTGACTTGGGGATCAATTAGAGAGGTTTTGGGGGTGGCTGGGAGAATTTGGAGCTGGTTGAGATGACTTGGGGATCAATTAGGGAGATTTTGGGGCTGGCTGGGGTGATTTGGGGACCAGTTAGAGAAGTTTTGGGGGTGGTTGGGAGAATTTGGATCTGGTTGGGATGACTGGGGGACCAGTTAGGGAGATTTTGGGGGTGGTTGGGATGACTTGGGGATCAATTAGGGAGATTTGGGGGTGGTTGGGGTGACTTGGGGACCAATTAGGGAGATTTTGGGGCTGGTTGGGAGAATTTGGAGCTGGTTGGGATGACTTGGGGATCAATTAGGGAGATTTTGGGGCTGGCTGGGGTGACTTGGGGAGATTTTGGGGGTGGTTGGGGTGACTTGGGGATCAATTAGGGAGATTTGGGGGCTGACTGGGGTGACTTGGGGAGATTTTGGGGGTGATTGGGGTGACTTGGGGGGATTTTGGGGGTGGTTGGGATGACTTGGGGACCAGTTAGGGAGATTTTGGGGCTGGCTGGGGTGACTTGGGGACCAATTAGGGAGATTTTGGGGGTGGCTGGGGTGACTTGGGAAGATTTTGGGGGTGATTGGGGTGACTAGGGGGGATTTTGGGGGTGGTTGGGATGACTTGGGGATCAATTAGGGAGATTTTGGGGGCTGGCTGGGGTGACTTGGGGAGATTTTGGGGGTGGTTGGGGTGACTTGGGGATCAATTAGGGAGATTTTGGGGGTGGTTGGGGTGACTTGGGGACCAGTTAAGGACATTTGGGGGCTGGCTGGGGTGACTTGGGGACCAATTGGATTTTGGGACCGATCAGATGGATTTTGGGGCAGTTTGAGGATGGAGGCCACATCAACGTCGGGAAACCCACCCCTCGAGGGATGCTCCATGCAAGGCAGAGGAGGTCAGCCCTCCCCTGAGCCACCACCCACCCCTCTGGACTCCTCTTTGTGGGGGGTGGGTGACAAGAGACATGCAAAGGGGACTCAGTGCTGAAGCCCTGAGCACCTTCCCTGTGGCGAAGCTTCAAGTGGAGAAGAAATGTCATAGCTCACCCTGGGTGCTCCTGAGGTTTGGTTTTTATTACTGAGGGGGGTGGAAATCGACAAACAATTGTGTGTTCTGCCTTCCCTTCGGCTGGGAGCTGGGAAAGGCTGGGATTTAACGAGGGGGTTTATTTACAGGGGTGGGAATGCCGCAGAGGGAGCCGAGCCCTCCCCATCCCCCCGCACCCCGGCGGCGGCTGGGCTGCGATTTAAGGCTCCAGCCGGCAGTCAAAGCTCAGCTCAGTGGGGATGGGGTGGGGGTGGAAAGCCGAAGAACCCAGAGCCCACGTCATGGCACTGCCGGCCTGGGGAGGGCTCCCTCCTCTTCAGGTGACCAGAACCTGGCCAGGAGCCACCCATTCTTCACCCCCCCAACCCCTCGGGATCTGGAGGGGAACGGGAAGGGAGGGTTTGTCCCAGAAGGATGTACAGGGGCAAATCCCTTGGGGTTTTAGTCGGGTTGGGTCTCTGTGGAAGGAGGCAGCAGCAAAGCTGAGGTGTGGTTACTGCTCTCAGGGCTGCTCATAGCCTCAGCTTTGCCAACATTCAGCTTTTTAGCTGGGGGGAAAAAAACCCAAACAGAAATCATCCCTGGGGGCCAGGCCAGGAGGTGCCTTAAGGGAAGGGGTTTGGGCTGTTGAGTGAAACAAACCCTTGGAGCCCAGAAGGGAACTGGCAGCCCAGGGGCATTTGTGCAGGAAATGGAGTGGCTTTGGGCTGACCAGGAGGGATCAGGGCTGATCCCAAAGCCTGATCCAGCACAGGGCAGGGAGGGCAGGAGGCTAATTCCAGGCTAGCTCTTAGTATTTTTGGCATTTTGACACAAACCCTCCCTGCACTTTCTTATGGCCCTGGCTGGAGGGCAGGAAGGAGAGCAGCAGGCCCAGAGGGGTGAGAGGCAAAAAAAAGCCCAAAGGCATCAAGTCTGTGGGGAGCAAAGGGCTGCAGGGCTCCCGGGAGGGGATTGCTGTTGGCCTTCCTTAGGGAGCCAAGCACTGGAAGCCTGACTGCAGCCTCCTGCCTGCTGGGATGCAGCTGCACATCCCACGAGGAGTTTCGGAGCGGTAGGAAGCCTCTGGAACCCCTGGGAAGTCAAACCTGACCTCAGGAGGCTCCGAGCTGGGGCCTGGGAATTCCCTCCCTGCTCATCCCGGAGCTGGGCGCGGAGGGCAGCGGCGCAGGTCCTCCCCAGGGGCTGGGCTGGGATCGGAGCGGGGCAGCGCTGGAGGTTTCCGCTGGATTTTATTGGTTTCTCGCTCCCTAAATTCACAGTTGGAAAGTCTGAGAGAGCAGGGGCTGGGGAGGGAGGGGGAAGGGAAGAGAGGGAGGAGGGAAAGAGGAAGGGAGGGAGGGAAAGAGGAAGGGAGGGAGGGAAAGAGGAAGGGAGGGAGGGAAAGAGGAAGGGAGGGAGGGAAAGAGGAAGGGAGGAAGGGAAAGAGGAAGGGAGGATGGGAAAGAGGAAGGGAGAGAGGAAAAGAGGAAGGGAGAGAGGAAAAGAGGAAGGGAGGGAGGGAAAGAGGAAGGAAGGAAGGGAAAGAGGAAGGGAGAGAGGGAAAGAGGAAGGAAGGAAAGAAGAAGGGAGGGAAGAGGAAGGAGGGAAAGAGGAAGAAAGGGAGGGGAGGAGGAATGGGAGGGAGAAAGGAAAGAAGGGAAGCAGAAGGAAGGAGGAAATGAGGAAAGAGGGTATGAGGAAGGAATGGAGGAAAAGAGGAAAGGGAAAAAGAGGGAGAGAGGAAGGGTAAGAGGAAAGGAGGGAGGGAAGGAAAAGAAGGAGGAAAGGGAGGGCAAGATGGAAGGAGGGAAAGAGGAAGGAGGGAAGGAGGAGGGGGGAGGGAAAGAGGAAGGAGGGAAAGAGGAGGGAGGGTAAGAGGAAGGAGGGAAGGAGAAGGGAGGGAGGGAAGGAGGAAGGAGGGAAGGAGGAGGGAGGGAAAGAGGAAGGAGGGAAGGAGGAGGGAGGGAAAGAGGAAGGAGGGAAGGAGGAGGGAGGGAAAGAGGAAGGAGGGAAGGAGGAGGGAGGGAAAGAGGGAGGAGGGAAGGAGGAAGGAAGGAAAGAGGAAGGAGGGAAAGAGGAAAGATAAAGGAGGGAAAGAGGAAGGAAGGAAAGGGGAAGGAGGAAGGAGGGAAGGAGGCAAGGCTGGAAGGAGTGAAGGGAGGGGGGGGAGGGACGGGAGGAGGCGGCGGCGGCGCGGGGCTCAGGCCGCATTATCTTTTGGCTCGCACAAAGTACAAGGCATTGGTTTTGGGGTAGTATTTGACGTTTTGTTTCTTGTCCATGAGGCCACCAAAAATGATCAGCTCCCCTCGGCCTTGCACCACTGTGTGCAAGCTGGTTTCGGGCGGCCCCACCACCGAGCTGCTGTTGAACACTTTCCATTTGACTCGCCCTTTCTCCTTGGTGTCTTTAATGTCCAGCACGTACATCTGCATGGGCTTGCAGTTCATGCTCTGGTACAAAGGCTTCCCCACGTTGAGGGACTGGGGAGGGTGGTGGCCCAGGCGGCGAGCGATGGGAGGTAAGGAGTGGCCCTCGCCTTGGGTGGAGCCCGGCCGCGCCGCCGAGCCCGGCTCGGTGCCCGGGGAGCCCGGGGATGAAGCCAGGGGAGGGCTCAAGGCCGCCGAAGCCGAGGAGCCTTTGGAGGAAAGAGCTTTGACGGCCTCCAGGCTCCTGCGGAGCGCGCTGGGGGAGACGGCCCCCGGCAGGGAGCCGGCGGCGTGGGGCGGCGTGTGGACGCCGTTGGTTTGCTCGGGAGGGTTCCTCACGCCGGCGCCGAGCGTCCTGCCCTCCCCACCGTCCAGCTGGCAGAGGATGGACGCCGGTTTCTGGTCCCAGTTCAGGTCGACGGCTCCCAAACGCAGGTCCCGCTGCTCCGGCAGGGAGCCGCGGCGCGGCGCCAGGGCCAGCCCCACCTTCAGGTCGCATCCTTCGGCCGCCGAGGGGGTGCCGGGCGAGACGAGCTGCACAGGGCTGTCCAGGGAGGAACCGCCGCCCGCCGTGGCTCCGGGGGACAGGCTGCCGCCGTTGAGCACCGGGGAACTGTCCCCTCTGGCCGGGGACAGGCTGCCCTCCCGGGAGCCCGAGGGCGTCTGGCGCTGCGCTCGGGGCCGCAGGGTGCCCCAGCGGCCGTTGACGCAGGGAGCTTCGTCCGAGCTCCGGACCGGAGACTGCGAGCGGTACTCCCGCGGCTCCGGCACCAGCGCCGGCGGCGTGGCGCTGATGGGAGAGGGCCGGGAGTTCAAGCTGGGGCTCAGCGGGGCCCTCCCGCTGGGGGCTTGGCTGAAGACCACCACGCACTGCCCCACCTGGGAGAGGAGAAGGGGAGAGGAGAGGTGAGGAAGGGCAGGCTGAGCCCTGGGGGTGTACTGGGGGAAAGTGGGGAGGGGTATGGAGCATTCTAGGCAAGAAGTAAAGATCCAGGGATCTTCACAGGATCATGGAATTGTTTCAGCTGGAAAAGACCTCTAAGGTCATTGAATCCAACCAGCAGCCCAGCCCCACCATGGCCACCAAGCCATGGCCCCAGATGCCAGGTTTCTTGAACACCTCCAGGGCTGGGGACTCCACCACCTCCCTGGGCAGCCTCTGCCAGTCCCTGACCACTCTTGCAAGAGAAACTGTTCCTCATGTCCAACCTAACCCTCCCCTGGCACAATTTCAGCCATTTCCTCTCATTCTATCACCTGATACTAGGGAGAAGAGACCAACCCCCACCTCACTGCACTTCAGGGAGCTGTAGAGAGCCAGGAGGTTTCCCCCTCAGCCTCCTCTTCTCCAGGCTAAGCCTCAGCTCCCTCAGCTGCTCCTCCCCAGCCCTGTTCTCCAGACCCTTCCCCAGCTTCCTTGCCCTTCCCTGGACCTCCTCCAGCCTCTCAATGTCCTTCTTGGAGTGGGGAGCCCAAAACCAAACCCAGGACTCAAGCTGTGGCCTCACCAGTGCCCACTCCAGGGGCACAATCCCTGCCCTGCTCCTGCTGGCCACAGCATTGCTGATCCAGGCCAGGATGCTGGTGGCCTTCTTGGCCACCTGAGCAGAGAGGGAGCAGAGAGCCCACAGTGTGCATACCCTGCAGGCAGGATGGCACCAGAGCTCCGGGGCTCCATGGTCTTCGTTCTCCACCTTGAGCGGCTGCCACGTCCAGGGGTTCGCATGCATGTGCAGCAGCCAGGCGTCCTTGAACAGCTGTGGGGCGAGCAGGGACACACTCAGGGCCCAGTCTGAGACTTAGGAGCCTGGTCTGAGACTCAGGAGCCCGGTCTGAGACTTAGGAGCCTGGTCTGAGACTTAGGAGCCCGGTCTGTGACTTAGGAGCCCAGCCTGAGACTTAGGAGTCTGGTCTGAGACTTTTGAACCCAGTCTGAGACTTAGGAGTCTGGTCTGAGACTTAGGAGCCCAGTCTGAGACTTAGGAGCCCAGTCTGAGATTCAGGAGCCCAGTCTGAGATTTAGAAGGCAAGTCTGACAGTTAGGAGCCCAATCTGAGCTTTGGGAGCCCAGTCTAGGATTTAGGAGCCCAGTCTGAGCCTTGGGAACCCAGTCTGGGATTTAGGAGCCCAGTCTGAGCCTTGGGAGCTCAGTCTGGGCTTTAGGAACCCAGTCTGGGATTTAGGAGCCCAGTCTGAGCTTTGGGAGCCCAGTGCAGGATTTAGGAGCCCAGTCTGAGCCTTGGGAGCCCAGTCTGAGCCTTGGGAGCCCAGTCTGGGATTTAGGAGCCCAGTCTGAGCTTTGGGAGCCCAGTGCAGGATTTAGGAGCCCAGTCTGAGCCTTGGGAGCCCAGTCTGGGCTTTAGGAGCCCAGTCTGAGCCTTGGGAGCCCAGTCTGAGCTTTAGGAGCCCAGTCTGAGCTTTGGGAGCCCAGTCTGGGCTTTAGGAGCCCAGTCTGAGCCTTGGGAGCCCAGTCTTAGCCTTGGGAGCCCAGCCTGGGCCTCAGGAGGCTGGCTGGCTGCCAGGATCATGCCCTGAGCAGCAGGAGCAGTGCTTTGCTGCTGCAGACACAGGACTGGTGACCCAGATCAGGATCTGATCGCCCAGGAGCGACTGCACCCTTCTGTGGCCACAGACATCTCCCTTCATCCCCAACCTTCTCTCCCAGTATAAAACCAGGGCTAATTCTTCTGAGGCTCAATTAACCTCAGATAGAGCCTGGGGTGCTTTCTCCTTAATTAAAGCAGCTCCAGCAATAGGCAGACAGCTTCTCAGGAACCTCTGCCATGGGAGTGCCCAGATCTGCAGGATAAAATGGCACCTGGCTAAGGTGCAGAGCCCTCCCTCTCCCCACTGCAGCTCCCAGTGCCCCCAGATGCAGCCACACACATGCAGTCCGTGCCCACACTCCCCCTCCCCACCCCCACCAGGGTACTCACTGCATTGGGACCACCACAGCCACCCAGGATTAAGATGGTTTCATTGTCAATGACGATCTGGAGGGCACAAAGAGTCACAGAAGCACAGAATGGTCAGGGCTGGAAGGGAGCTCAAGGCTCAGCCAGCTCCAGCCCCCTGCCATGGGCAGGGACACCTCACACCACAGCAGGTTGCTCACAGCCACCTCCAGCCTGGCTGCAAACACCTCCAGGCAGGAGGCTTCCACCACCTCCCTGGGCAGCCTGTGCCAGGCTCTCACCACCCTCATGGGCAACAACTTCTTCCTCACAGCCAAGCTCAATCTCCCCACTTCTAGTTCTGCTCCATCCCCCCCAGTCCTATCCCTCCCTGACACCCTCAAAAGTCCCTCCCCAGCTTTCCTGCAGCCCCCTGCAGATCCTGGAAGGCCACAATGAGGTCTCCTTGGAGCCTTCTCCTCTCCAGCCTGCACAACCCCAACTCTCTCAGTCTGTGCTCACAGCAGAGCAGCTCCAGCCCTCTGCTCCTCCTCCTGGCCCTTCCCTGGACACCTTCCAGCCCCTCCAGATCCTTCCTGGCACAGAGGCTCCAGAACTGGACACAGAGCTCCAGCTGTGGTCTCAGCAGAGTGGAGCAGAGGGGGAACATCCCCTCCCTGGCTGTGCTTCTCTTGCTGCAGGTTGTAGCCTGGCTTGTACCCAGAGCTTCCTTTGCTCCCACCTGAGCTGGTCTGGCAGTTTTCCTTTGGGGGTTAATTTCAACCCACCACACCCCCACTGGTGGCACTTACACTGGTGCTGTAGCCACGTGGCTTCAGGGTCATCTTCCAACACCCACTTCTAGTTCTGCTCCATCCCCCCCAGTCCTATCCCTCCCTGACACCCTCCAAAGTCCCTCCCCAGCTTTCTTGCAGCCCCCTGCAGATCCTGGAAGGCCACAATGAGGTCTCCTGGGAGCCTTCTCCTCTCCAGCCTGCACAACCCCAACTCCCTCAGTCTGTGCTCACAGCAAAGCAGCTGCAGCCCTCTGCTCATCCTTGTAGCCCTTCTCTGGACAGCTTTTCAGAGCAAGAAGGAGGTGAAGCTGTCCCTGGTGCCTTCAGCAAGGCCTCCAAGGGCAGGCAGAGCCTGGTTCTGGCTTGGCAGCCGCTGCCCAGCTTGGCCAGCACCGGGATGAGGAGCAGAGCTGGGATGGGCAGCTGGTTTTGCTGGGCCCCAGGGCAAGCAGGATGCAGAGTTCACCTCACTGCCTGGACCCAAACAGCTCACAAAGCCTCTGGTGGAGGAGATGCCTGCAGCTGAGCCAGGCTGGGCACAGGGCACTCACCAGCCCTCTTCTCATGGGGGAGAAGGTGGAGGGATTGTGCTGGCAGCAGTGGTTGTTAGCTCAGAGAACCACAGAATGGGTTGGAAGAGAACTTCAAGCTCATCCAGTTCCAACCCCCTGCCATGGGCAGGGACACCTCCCACCAGCACAGCTTGCTCAAGGCCTCATCCAGCCTGGCCCTGAACACCTCCAGGCAGGGGACAGCCACAGCCTCCCTGGGCAGCCTGTGTCAGAGTCTCCCCAGCCTCACTGGAAAGAATTTCTTCCTCATCCCCAGTCTCAGTCTCCTCTCTCCCAGCTCAAAGCCATTGTCCTCATCCTGTCACTCCCAGCCCTTGTCCAAAGTCCCTCCCCAGCTCTCCTGGAGCCCTTCAGGTCCTGGAAGGCTGCTCTGAGGTTTCCCTGGAGCCTTCTCTTCTCCAGGCTGAGCAGCCCCAACTCTCCCAGCCTGGGTCCACAGGGGAGGTTCTGCAGCCCTCTGATCATCTTTGTGGCCTCCTCTGGACCAGCTCCAGCAGCTTCAGGCCCCTCTTATGTTGGGGGCCCCAGAACTGGAGGCAATGCTGCAGTTGGGGTCCCAGCAGAGCAGAGTAGAGGGTGAGGGGCAGAGTGGGTGGGGGGATGCTGGTGATGGCTGAGTCAATCCCTTAGTTTCCTTTTCCAGTAGGTGGAAAAGAAGATCCAAGCACAACCCATCTGATTTCTTCAGTGCTCTGCCAAGCTGGGATGAACCACATGCTGGGAACCATCAACCATGCTCCTGAGGACCACGAGGGGAAGGCACAGGGGGGGGAAACCTGCACCAAGAGAGTGCCTGCTGCAGGCAGGCAACAAAGCAGGCACTGCCAGAGGCCTGCTCTGAGCAGGTACAACCTGGAGTCGCTGGAGAAGCAGGAGAGCAGAGCAATCAAAAGGGCCCCGAGCCAAAGCAGCCTGTGATAACAACTCATTGATCTGAAATGCCACAGGGAATGGCTGCTGGCTTCAAACAGCCTTTTGTTGTGAAGAAAGGCTCCTTGGAGATCTGAGTCATCTGCAAGACATGGCAATGTACCTGCCTAAGTGGTGGGGAGATGAAAAGGGCACCCTGGCAGAGCAGAGGGGAAAACACAGCCCCGTGGGGCACAGGCTGCAGAGATAACCTGGAGAAGGGCTGGGAGCTCTGAGACGACCTGCTGGGAGCTGCCTGCCAGCTGGAAAGGAAGCCCTGCCTGGGGGACCTTTGCTGTTGGGCTAGTGAAGAACTCACCTGAGACTGACCACCTCGGGGGTGAGGGCTGGGCCCAGAGATGTTTGGCTTGGACCAAGACCACTGCTCGAGATCCAGCACCCAGACGTCGTTGCTCCTGCCGGGACGAAGACAACAAGGGCTGGGCTCTGCAGCAAGCACTGACACTGCCAGTGAGGCCTGCACCCTGAGCTGGCATCACCACTGATGAACCTACAGCCAGAGCTGACACTGCAGCCAGCACCAGCTACAAACACTGTTAAGTACAGCCAGCACCAACTACGAACACTGTTAACTACAGCCAGCACCAGCTACAAACACTGTTAACTACAGCCAGCATCAGCTACAGCCAGCATCAACTACAAACAGTGTTAACTACAGCCAGCATCAGCTACAGCCAGCATCAGCTACAGCCAGCACGAGCTACAAACAGTGTTAACTACAGCCAGCACCAACTACAAACACTGTTAACTACAGCCAGCATCAGCTACAGCCAGCATCAGCAACAGCCAGCATCACCTACAGTGTTAACTACAGCCAGCATCAGCTACAGCCAGCACCAGCTACAAACACTGCTAACTACAGCCAGCATCAGCTACAGCCAGCACCAGCTACAAACACTGCTAACTACAGCCAGCATCAGCTACAGCCAGCATCAACTACAAACACTGTTAACTACAGCCAGCATCAGCTACAGCCAGCACCAGCTACAAACACTGTTAACTACAGCCAGCATCAGCTACAGCCAGCATCAACTACAAACACTGTTAACTACAGCCAGCATCAGCTACAGCCAGCACCAGCTACAAACACTGTTAACTACAGCCAGCATCAGCTACAGCCAGCATCAACTACAAACACTGTTAACTACAGCCAGCATCAGCTACAGCCAGCATCAACTACAGCTAGCATCAACTACAACCAACATTAACTACAACCAACATCATTTACAACCAACATCAATTACAACCAGCATTAATTGCAACCAGCATTAATTACAACCTACATCAACTACAACCACCATTAACTACAACCAGCATCAACTACAACCAGCATTAAGCACAGCCAGCATTAACTACAACCAGCATTAATTACAACCAGCATTAACTACAACCAGAATTAAGCACAACCAGCATTAACAACCAACATTAACCACAACCAGCATTAACCACAACCATCATTAAGCACAGCCAGCATTAAGTACAACCAGCGTTAAGTACAGCCAGCATTAACTACAGCCAGCATTAAGCACAACCAGAATTAACTACAACCATCATTAAGCATAATCAGCATTAAGCACAACCAGCATTAACTACAGCCAGCATTAAGCACAACCAGCATTAACTACAGCCAGCATTAAGCACAGCCAGCATTAACTACAGCCAGCATTAAGCACAACCAGCATTAACTACAGCCAGCATTAAGCACAACCAGCATTAACTACAGCCAGCATTAAGCACAGCCAGCATTAACTATAGCCAGCATTAAGCACAGCCAGCATTAACTACAGCCAGCATTAAGCACAGCCAGCATTAACTACAGCCAGCATTAAGCACAATCAGCATTAACCACAACCAGCATTAAGCACAGCCAGCATTAACTACAGCCAGCATTAAGCACAGCCAGCATTAACTACAGCCAGCATTAAGCACAATCAGCATTAACCACAACCAGCATTAAGCACAACCAGCATTAACTACAGCCAGCATTAAGCACAGCCAGCATTAACTACAGCCAGCATTAAGCACAGCCAGCATCAACTACAGCCAGCATTAAGCACAACCAGCATTAACTACAGCCAGCATTAAGCACAGCCAGCATCAACTACAGCCAGCATTAAGCACAACCAGCATTAACTACAGCCAGCATTAAGCACAGCCAGCATTAACTACAGCCAGCATTAACTACAACCAGCATTAAGCACAACCAGCATTAACTACAACCAGCATTATGCACAATCAGCATTAACCACAACCAGCATTAAGCATAGCCAGCATTAAGCACAACCAGCATCAACTACAACCAGCACTAACTACAACCAGCATTAAGCATAATCAGCATTAAGCACAACCAGCATTAACTACAGCCAGCATGAAGTACAGCCAGCATTAACCACAACCAGCATTAAGCACAGCCAGCATTAACCACAACCAGCATTAAGCACAACCAGCATTAACTACAGCCAGCATTAAGCACAGCCAGCATCAACTACAGCCAGCATTAAGCACAACCAGCATTAACTACAGCCAGCATTAAGCACAGCCAGCATTAACTACAGCCAGCATTAACTACAACCAGCATTAAGCACAACCAGCATTAACTACAACCAGCATTATGCACAATCAGCATTAACCACAACCAGCATTAAGCATAGCCAGCATTAAGCACAACCAGCATCAACTACAACCAGCACTAACTACAACCAGCATTAAGCATAATCAGCATTAAGCACAACCAGCATTAACTACAGCCAGCATGAAGTACAGCCAGCATTAACCACAACCAGCATTAAGCACAGCCAGCATTAACTACAGCCAGCATTAAGCACAGCCAGCATTAACTACAGCCAGCATTAAGCACAGCCAGCATCAACTACAGCCAGCATTAAGCACAACCAGCATTAACTACAGCCAGCATTAAGCACAGCCAGCATTAACTACAGCCAGCATTAACTACAACCAGCATTAAGCACAACCAGCATTAACTACAACCAGCATTATGCACAATCAGCATTAACCACAACCAGCATTAAGCATAGCCAGCATTAAGCACAACCAGCATCAACTACAACCAGCATTAACTACAACCAGCATTAAGCATAATCAGCATTAAGCACAACCAGCATTAACTACAGCCAGCATGAACTACAGCCAGCATGAAGTACTCCCAGCCCCTCTGGGCACTCCTGATGTGGGTGTTGAGGGCACAGGTTTATGACAGGGTTGAGGGTTTGGATGGGAATGCTGAAAGGTGCTGTTAAGGCAGCAGGGAGACCCCAACCCCCTGTGGAGGTGTCCTTCTGAACCGCTGTGAGGCAGCCCAAGCCCAGCCCAAGCTGCTCCCTGCTTGCCTCCTCCAGGCCCCCTCAGCCCAGACTCACATTTGCCGGGACCCCAGCGAGCCCCCAAAGACAATCATCTTGTCTTCAATGACACAGGAGGAGTGGCCTGCCATGGGAGGGGGGCCGTGGGTGGTCACAATGCAGTTCCACCTGGGGAGAGAGGGAGGAATCATCAAACCATGGAGTTGTTTGGGTTGTAAAAGACCATTCAGCTCACCCAGTCCAACCCTTCCCTGACTCTGCCGGGGCTGGGGCTGAACCCTGGCCCTCAGCACCACAGCTCTGCGGCTCTGAAACACCTCCAGGGGTGGGGATTGATCCACCTCCCTGAGGAGCCTGTTCCAGTCTTGGAGAGCCCTTTCAGGGAAGAAGTTTCTTCCCATGCCCAACCTAAACCTCCCCTGGTGCAACTTGAGGCCATTTCCTCTCATCCTATCACTTGGAATCAGGGAGAAGAGTCCAACCTGGCTCCAAACCCCAGCTTCCTTTCAGGCATTCACCAGCAGCTTGGGATGGCAAGAAGCAAAAACCCAGGGGCCAGCAAAGCCCTCAAGAACCTAAGGCCAGGTTGGATGAGGCCTTGAGCAACCTGGGCTAGTGCCCCCCTGCCCAGGGCAGGGGGGGTTGGAACTGGATGAGCTTTAAGGTCTCTCCCAACCTAAATCCATTCTAGGATTTTGCTAGAGAGGAAGAGCTCCAA
Source organism: Melanerpes formicivorus (assembly GCF_026170545.1). Lineage (NCBI taxonomy): Eukaryota > Metazoa > Chordata > Aves > Piciformes > Picidae > Melanerpes > Melanerpes formicivorus. The sequence continues at coordinate 1,530,786 of NW_027142419.1, read as the reverse complement.
AGGTCCAAACCACAACAGAGCTAATTAGAAGCACCAAGGAGCTCCAGCATTTTGAAGGCTTGATGATGGAGGCAGTTGGAAATGTTGGCCCCTTTCAATTAAGTTCACCCTGCATGGTTTCCAACCTGGATTAATGACAGCACTCTAATGACCCTGCCCCCAAGTGCCTTGGTTAATTGACACCTCTGATGATGAAAAGCTCTCAATGAAAGAGGAGCAGGAACCATCCTGGCTTTGATACAGAGCCTGCTCCTTTCTCACACCCAAGCAGCAAGGAGAAAGTTGGGGCTGAGAGCAGCTCAGGGCTGTTTAAAGGACCATTCCTGCCATGGCCATCCTGGTCACTGCTGCATGCCCCAGCAAGAGCCCAGGAGCTGCAGAAGCTGAGTCTTCTTCATCCCTGTGGCCCTGGGGGGCAGGAGGATGGGACCAGGCTTGTGTCAGTGGTGCCCAGGGACAGGACAAGGGGCAGTGGGCACAGACTGTTGACCCATGGCAAGGGAGGTTGGAGTAGATGACCTCTGAGGTCCCTTCCAGCCTAGGCCACTCTGTGGTTCTATGTAAGAAGTTCCACCTAAACCTGAGGAGAAACTTCTTTAGCTTAAGGATGGCAGAGCCTGGGGCCAGGCTTGTGCCAGTGGTGCCCAGGGACAGGGCAAGGGGTTATGGGCACAGACTGTTGACTCATGGCAAGGGAGGTTGGAGTAGATGACCTCTGAGGTCCCTTCCAGCCTAGGCCATCCTGTGGTTCTATGTAAGAAGTTCCACCTAAACATGAGGAGAAGCTTCTTTAGCTTAAGGATGGCAGAGCCTGGGGCCAGGCTTGTGTCTGTGGTGCCCAGGGACAGGGCAAGGGGCCATGGGCACAGACTGGGACATCAGAAGTTCCACCTAAACATGAGGAGGAACTGCTTTAATTTAAGGGTGGCAGAGCCCTGGAGCAGGCTGCCCAGAGAGGTTGTGGAGTCTCCTGGTGTGGAGAGCTTCCAACCCGCCCTGGGCATTGTGCTGCTGGGCAGGGTGCTGTGGGTGCCCTGCTGGAGCAGGGGGTTGGACTGGATGAGCTCCAGAGGTCCCTTCCACCCCTCCACCACGCTGGGATGCTGTGAAAACAGTGCCTGAAAATCTGCTGCCTCACATCTCCCTCGGAGGGCCACGGCAGCTGTGAGCTTTGGACCATGGCTAAAAGGAAAAAGCCCAGGAGCTGAGGCTTTATCTCCTGCTCTCCTCTAAGACCTCACTGGCTTGCAGCCAACTCAGTTCCACCTTCAAAACCCTGCTGTTTCAAACAATCACATCCAGGCTTCCCACCTGGCTGGCTGGGAACACTCATGGAGTCTGCTGTGCTTTGGGTCTGGAGTCAAGAGCCATAAGGAAGCAACCAGCGCCCAAGAGGTGCCAGACAGCAGCATGTCCACGTCTCCAGTGTGCTCTTGGGTGTGGTTTTTCATACTGGGGGGCTGGGGGATGGTTATTTTTGTTTATGAGCAGTGCAGACACACCAGGGTTAGCCCATGTGGAAACCAGGAGCCTGCCCAACTTCCCAGGTGGGCTCAAAGAGACCTCCCCCAGCATTCCTCCCTCTGTATCATCACCACAGCATTTTCCAGGATCAAAGCCTGGAAGGCAGATGTGCTCTTACCAGTTTTTGGAGGGGGAGTAGGTATGGATCTCATCGAAGAACCTCTCTGGCTGGTGCAGAGGGTAAGGGCTTGGCCGTGTCCAGCCCCCAAAGAGCACAAGCAAGTCCTTGTAGACGACCAGCGTGGCCCCAGCCTTGGGCGAGGGGTAGGAACCTGGGCAAAGGAGAGAGGGGGAAGTTAGCAAACCAGACTTGAACAGAGGAGACAACTCCAGAGGCTCCACCTTCAAGACAGAAAAAAAGAAAAAGAGGGGGGAAAGAAAAAAAAGAATGAAAAGAGCTGAAAAGCAGCAAAATTAGAGCTGGGAGCCTGGGAAGCAAAACTGCTGCCAGTTTGTGTCGGCGTAATTAGTGGGAGCCTGAAAGCACAGCTCGTGGATGGCAAAACATCTGTCACTCAGTGGCAGGAAATTGCTGCCTTTCCAATGGATCCCTTGAAATTATTGCCTTAGTGCTGGGTAAAAGCAATAATTAGCTCCACATCCCTAGAAACATCTCCCCGAGCGAGGAGGGAGGGAGGGAGGGAGGACGACACCGCCAGGAGCGCAGCCGCAGCGGCCTGGGGTAGATCCAGGGAATGGGTTGGGTTGGAAGGGACCTCAAAGATCAGCCAGTTCCAACCCCCCCCCCCCCCCCCGCCATGGGCAGGGACACCTCCCACCAGCCCAGCTTGCTCAAGGCCTCATCTAACCTGGCCTTGAACACCTCCAGGCAGGGGGCAGCCACAGCCTCCCTAGGCAGCCTGTGCCAGTCTCCCCAGCCTCACTCTAAACAGTTTCTTCCTCATCTCCTCTCTTCCAGCCCAAAGCCATTGTCCCTTGCCCTATCACTCCCAGCCCTTGTCAAAAGTCCCTCCTTAGCTCTCCTGTAGCCTCCTTCAGGTACTGGAAGGCTGCTCTGAGGTCTCCCTGGAGCCTCCTCCAGGCTGAAGGGCAACAAGGCTGGGGAGAGGCCTTGAGCACAGCCCTGTGAGGAGAGGCTGAGGGAGCTGGGGTTGTTTAGCCTGGAGAAGAGGAGGCTCAGGGGAGACCTCATTGCCCTCTACAACTACCTGAAAGGTGGTTGTAGCCAGGAAGGGGTTGGTCTCTTCTCCCAGGCACCCAGCACCAGAACAAGAGGACACAGTCTCAAGCTGTGCCAGGGGAGGTTTGGGCTGGAGGTGAGGAGAAAGTTCTTCCCAGAGAGAGTTGTTCACCATTGGGATGTGCTGCCCAGGGAGGTGGTGGAGTCCCCATCCCTGGAGGTGTTCAAGAGGGGATTGGATGTGGCACTTGGAGCCATGGTTTAGTCATGAGGTCTGTGGTGATAGCTTGGACTTGATGATCTTTGAGGTCCCTTCCAACCTTAGTGATGCTGTGAGACTGTGAAGAGCCCCAACTCTCAGCCTGTCCCCACAGAGGAGGGAGGTCCCCCACTGAACCCCATTTAGTGGTGAGCAGCAGGATCAAACCCAAAAGGCTTTGCTGTGGCAGTGAAGAGTTGCTCGAGTCTGCAGAACAAAGTGCTCCTCTAAAAATCACCAAAGAGGCCTTCTGCTGGGTGGGTTTGAGGTTCAGAAGGTTCCACGTGGAGCTCCCAAGCAGGGCTGGTGCAAGCACGAGCAAGACGACCCCAGCTCTTGGCTTGGTGCTGTCATTGAATCATGGAATCCTGGGATGGTTGGGATTGGAAGGGACCTTAAAGAGCATCCAGTTCCAACCCTCTGCCATGGGCAGGGACAGCTCCTACCAGCCCAGGTTGCTCAAGGCCTCATCCAACCTGGCTTTGAACACTTCCAGGCTTGGAGCCCCCACACTTCTCCAGACAACCTGTTTCAGTGCCTCCCCGCCCTCATGGGGAGTTTGAACCAGCACCTCTCATTCTTTCACTCCATGCCTTTGTCAGAATTCCCTCCTTAGCTTTCCTGTAGCCCACTTCAGCTCCTGAAAGGCTGCCAGAAGGTCTCCCTGAAGCCTTCTCCAGGCTGAACAACCCCAACTCTCCTGGCCTGGCCTCCCAGCAGAGGGCTTCAGCCCTGCCAGCATTGCTGTGGCCTCCTCTGGCCCTGCTCCAGCAGGTCTCTATCTGTGCTGAGGGCTCCAGAGCTGCCCCAGCACTGCAGGAGGGTCTCAGCAGAGCACAGCAGAGGGGCAGAATCCACTCCCCCTGCCAACCCTGCTGCTGGGGATCAGCCCAGGACATGGCTGGGGCTGGGAGTGCACAGTGCCAGCTTGTGGTGAGCTTCTTATCACCCAGCACCTGCATGTCCTTTTCCTCAGCACTGCCCTCTGTCCAGCCTGGATTTGTGCTTGGGATATGTCAGGAGATCATCCATCAGACCCTAAAATACAGCCCCTGGCCGCTCCGAGCTGCCGCGTCACTGCCTCGCCCCTGGGACAGGAGCCGAACAGCTTCCCAGGAAAGGCTGCAGCTGCCTCCAGCCAGGGCTGACGTGGCTGAGCATCCCCCTCTGCCATGGCCATCACCAGCAGCAGGGCAGATTCCTCCACCTCTGCAGTCAGGCTTTCAAAATAGTCCTGAAGAGCTCACCCAAGACCCAGGGCCACGCGTGCCCAGCTCCAGGGCATGTCTGCGCGTGCGGCCGCCGCAGCCCTATCGCCCTCCTCCCCAGCGAGGCCGAGAGACCAAACCAACCTTCTCCTCCTCCTCCTGACAGGACTTGGGAGAAACATTTTTAGCAGGTAATGACATGCAGAACAGGGACTATTTTTAAAAGAAACCAGAGCAGCTATTTTAAGAGGCTGCAGCTGAGGGAAGCGATTGGGTTGCGGTGGGGTTGCCCACGGTGGGTGGGGAGAGCCCAGCCGAGCAACAACCCCTGGCCAGACACAGAGGAGATGACAAGGGGGGGCCCTGAGTCTTTCTTCAGGGATGTTTTGCTGCTCCTCTCAGGTATATATGGGGGAAAAGGGGAATAAAGTTGTGTAGGCCATGATCCTTGAGGCTGGAGCTGTACCCAAGGGCTCCTTAAAGATTCATAGATTGAGAGAATGGTTTAGGTTGGAAGGGACCTTGAGGATCATCCAATTCCAACCCCCCTGCCATGGGCAGGGACACCTCCCACCAGCCCAGCTTGCTCAAGGCCTCATCCAACCTGGCCTTGAACACCTCCAGGGAGGGGGCAGCCACAGCCTCCCTGGGCAACCTGTGCCAGAGTCTCCCCAGCCTCACTCAAAAGAATCTCTTCCTCATCTCCAGGCTCAATTTCCTCTCTCCCAGCTCAAAGCCACTTCCCCTCGTCCTGTCACTCCCAGCCCTTGTCAAAAGTCCCTCCCCAGCTTTCTTGTGATGAGGGTGTCAGAACAGGGTCACATTTGGTTACTCTTTGTTCCCCAGCTCCAGTTCTCCTGGCTCATTCTGGGGCTGTGTGCATCTCACTCACCCACACCAGCAGGTTTCCAGCCGCGGTATTTCCCTGGCAGAGCAGAGAGTTGCTCTCCCAGCCTTGGCATCATGAACTTGACTGCTAGAAATGCTTCTACCTGACCTACAGGCTGGGCTTCTCCATCAAGGCCACCACAGGGTGAAAGGTGCTGGGCTGAAACTGGGTTAAACAAGAAGAGTCTTGCCAGGATGGAGAACCAGGTCAGAGCTTTGCTCTGGTGAGACCTCACCTGGAATAGTGCAGACAGTTTTAGGCTCCCCAGCTCAGGAGGGACAGAGATCTGCTGGAGAGAGTCCAAGGGAGGCTACAAGGATGCTGAAGGGACTGCAGCACTGCCTGGGGAGTAGAGGCTGAGAGCCCTGGGGGGGCTTAGTCTGGAGAGGAGAAGATTGAGAGGGGATTTGATCAGTGTCTATCAATAGCTGAGGGCTGGGGGTCAGGAAGGGGGGGACAGGGACAGGCTCTGCTCAGCTGCACCCTGGGATAGGACAAGGGGCAGTAGATGTAAACTCCAGCACAGGAGGTTCCACCTCAACATGAGGAGGAACTTCTGCACTGGGAGGGTCCCAGAGCCCTGGAGCAGGCTGCCCAGAGAGGTTGTGGAGTCTCCTTCTCTGGAGCCTTTGCAGCCCCATCTGGATGTTCCTGTGTGACCTATGCTGGGTTCTCTGCTCCTGCTCTGGCAGGGGGGTTGGACTGGATGATCTTCAGAGGTCCCTTCCAGCCCCTGACATCCTGTGAAAGGTCTGAGATGGTGCAGAGGGACAGAAGCCACCCTCCTGCTGTAACCTGAAGGTCAACCTCAGCCTCAGACATTGAGATGGTTCCCAAGTGAGTCAGCAACATGTCAACAGCCCAGGGCAGAGTTGTGCCTGGGCTCTGCAGGGAGCTCTGCCTGTTGCTGGATGTTGGATGGCTGTCAGTGAGTGGAGTCTCCCCTCTGCAGCAGGGGAAAGGTCTGCATTTAAGCAGTCAAAGAGGAGCTGGCTTCTCAAAGCCTCTCCCAGCCAGGCAGTGGGCATATCTAAGATGATCTCTCCAAGGGAGATGCACCACAAGCTTGTCCTACCCAAGAAGGCTTCATGTTCTGCTGGTCAAGCAGCAACATGTGCCTGAAATGTGGAAGAGTTAATATCTTGTGTCTGGAGAAGCCCTGGAGAGCTTCTGGGTGCCCTGAGAAGAGAGAGGAAGCAGCTCCTGCCCTGCCCAGGCAAAGGTGACCAGCAGCCTTTGTGACTTCAGGTCTCAAGCACGCAGAAGAGAGCAGGGCCAGGGCAGGAGGGACATCAAAGGGACCTGGCTCAGTGACGTGGGGCCCGGCAGGAGCTGCTCAAAGTCCGAGCTCTCCCGGCGGCGTCTCAAAGGCTCCCGCAGGAGCACTCTCGGTGCGGGAGGGGCTCCTCCTCGCCAGGCTTGTGAATGAAACAGCTTCTGTCCCTCACCACCGCCCCAGGCGCCTGCAGAACAACCTCCTGAATGCTCCTTAGCCTAAGAGGGATGTGCAGCTGCTGCAGTGGGTTCAGAGGAGGCCATGAAGGTGATCAGAGAACCTCCCCTATGGGGACAGGCTGGGAGAGTTGGAGCTGTTCAGCCTGGAGAGGAGAAGGCTCCAGGGAGACCTCAGAGCAGCCTGAGCAGAGTACCTGAAGGGGCTCCAGGAGAGCTGGGGAGGGACTTCTGACAAGGGCTGGGAGTGCCAGGATGAGGAACAATGGCTTTGAGCTGGGAGAGAGGAGACTGAGACTGGAGATGAGGAAGAAATTCTTTCCAGTGAGGCTGGGGAGACTCTGGCACAGGCTGCCCAGGGAGACTCTGGCTGTCCCCTGCCTGGGGGTGGCTGGATGAAGCCTTGAGCAGCCTGGGCTGGTGGGAGGTGTCCCTGCCCATGGCAGGGGGCTGGGAACTGGCTGACCTTCAAGGTCCCTTCCAACCCAACCCATTCCATGCCCCTGTGAGTTGTGCTGCCTCCAACTGCTCCCTTGCTCAGAGCAGGCTCTCCTTGTTGCATTTCCATGCCCTGCAACACCTCCCTGCCCTGCTCCACCTCCCTGCCCTGCTCTCAGCTTATCTGTCCTTTGGGAACAAAACTCAGGCAGGCAGAGGGGTGGTGGCACAATCAACTGCTCCTAAACTTAGAAGGCAGCATCTCACTCCAGCTGACTCTGTTTTTTTGGGTGGGATGAGCTGTTGAAGCTGGCCTGAGCTATTTCCACCTCCCCCCCCATCCCCCAGCTGATGGATTTTTCCTGGCTGGCCAAGCAGATGCAGACTTTCCCAAACACAAACAAACAAAGATCTCTGGCCTCCACGGATGTTTGGAAGAGAAATGCCAACCCCCTGATAGCTCCTGACACGAGCCTGGGTTGCTATCTGCTCAGGATCTGCCCTCACAGGCATTTTTTTTGTTCTTTAAAGCCTGGGTTATTCATCCCTCTAATGCGAGGGGAGCAGCACACGGCACAGCTCAGCCAGCACGGGAAGCAAAGCCTGGCTGCAAGGGCACATGGAGCATGGACTTCCCCAGCAGCTTTTGACCTCCAGCAGGTGGGACCCCCCCCTAAAATGGGATGAAAAAGGTGGGAAGGATCCTAGAATGGCCTAGGTTGCAAAGGACCTTGAAGATCATCCAGTTCAAACCCCCCCTGCCGTGGGCAGGGACACCTCTCAACCAGCCTGCAGTGCTCGAGGCCTCACCCAGCCTGGCCTTGGACACTGCCAGAGAAGAGGCAGCCACAACCTCCCTGGGCAACCTGTGCCAGGCTCTCCCCAGCCTCACACTGCACAACTCCTTCCTAATCATAGAATCATACAATCAATAAGCTTGGAAAAGACCTCCAGTCTAAACCTGGGAGGGGATTCTGCCCCTCTGCTGTGCTCTGCTGAGACCTCCCCTGCAGCGCTGGGGCAGCTCTGGAGCCCTCAGCACAGACAGGGACCTGATGGAGCAGGGCCAGAGGAGGCCACAGCAGGCACAGCTCTGCAAGCACAGCTCTGCCCAGAGAGCAGCCCTGCCACAAGCCCTGAGCACAACAGACTGTGGGCAGCAGGGGCAGGGAGGGGATTCTGTCCCTCTGCAGGGCTGGGGCAGCTCTGGAGCCCTCAGCACAGACAGGGACCTGATGGAGCAGGGCCAGAGGAGGCCACAGCAGTGCTGGCAGGGCTGGAAGCCCTCTGCTGGGAGGTCAGGCTGGGAGAGTTGGGGTTGTGCAGCCTGGAGAAGAGAAGGCTGCAGGGAGACCTCCTGGTGGCCTTGCAGTGCTTCAAGAGCTGAGCAGAAAGCTGGGCAGAGACTTTTTCTCAGGGCCTGCTGCGCCAGGCCAAGGGGGGATGGTTTGGAGCTCAAAGAGGGAAATTGAGAGTGGAGGGGAGGGAGAAATGTTTGCCCCTGAGGGTGGTGAGAGCCTGGCCCAGGCTGCCCAGAGAGGTGGGAGATGTCCCATGGCTGGAACCATCCCAGCTGAGGTTGGTTGTGGCTCTGAGCAACCTGCTCTAGCTGGGGGTGTCCCTGCTGACTGCAGGGCACTTGGACCTCATGACCTTGAGAGGTCCCTTCCAAGCCAAAGCATTCCATGACCCACAGCCAATGCCAGGACAAACCAACCCCAGCCCACAGCTGTGCTTCCAGCTCCCAAGCCAAGGCATTCCAGCCAGCTGCTCCAGCAGCCAGGGGAGCTCAGTGCACAAAGGCAGCCAAGCCCCCAAGTTCAAAAGCCACCAAAGTCCTGCACACCAAAGCTGCAGGAAACCATCCCAGGGAAGGGCTTGGAGCTAACAGCCACGACCTGCACCTGCAAAACCAGGACAGGGCCTGGGCTGGGAACAGAATAAACCAAACCAGGTTGGAAGAGACCTTCAAGATCACCCAGTCCAACCCATCAACCAATCCAACCCACCTAAACAACTAACCCATGGCACCAAGCACCCCATCAAGCCTCCTCCTGAACACCTCCAGTGATGGTGACTCCACCACCTCCCCCGGCAGCACATTCCAATGGCCAATCACTCTCTGTATAGAACTTCTTCCTAACATCCAACCTAAACCTCCCCTGGCACAGCCTGAGACTGTGTCCTTTTGTTCTGGTCCTGGGTGCCTGGGAGAAGAGCCCAACCCCCACCTGGCTACAACCTCCCTTCAGGGAGTTGGAGAGAGCAAGAAGGTCTCCCCTGAGCCTCCTCTTCTCCAGGCTAAGCAACCCCAGCTCCCTCAGCCTCTCCTCCCAGGGCTGTGCTCCAGACCCCTCCCCAGCTTTCTTGCCCTTCTCTGGACACCTTCCAGCAGCTCAACCTCTTTCCTAACCTGAGGAGCCCAGAACTGGACACAGGACTCAAGGTGTGGCCTGAACAGTGCAGTGTACAGGGACAGAATGACCTCCCTGCTCCATGCTACATGGCAGCTGCTGCCTCTCCCTGCCAGCAAAGCACATTTGGGCATCAGGCCTTCAACTGGGGGCTGCCTGAGAGTGGAGCACTTCAGAATCCCAAAGGAAAAGCCAGAGGGAGATCATGCTGGGGTTGCTTAGCCTGGAGAAGAGGAGGCTCAGGGGAGACCTTCTTGCTCTCTCCAACTCCCTGCAGGGAGGCTGGAGCCAGATGGGGGTTGGGCTCTTCTCCCAGGCAGGCACCCAGCCCCAGAACAAGAGGACACAGTACAGCACAGCACCATCCAGCCCAGCACCATCAGCCAGCCAGTACAGCACAGCACAGCACCATCCAGCCCAGCACCATCAGCCAGCCAGTACAGCACAGCACCATCCAGCCCAGCACCATCAGCCAGCCAGTAAAGCACAGCACCATCCAGCCCAGCACCAGCCATCCAGCTCAGCACCACCATCCAAGCCCAGAGCCACCCATCCAGCCTATCATCACCCATCCAGCTCAGCACCACCATCCAAGCTGATCATCACCCATCCAGCTCAGCACCACCATCCAAGCCCAGAGCCACCCATCCAGCCCATCATCACCCATCCAGCTCAGCACCACCATCCAAGCTGATCATCACCCATCCAGCTCAGCACCACCATCCAAGCCCAGAGCCACCCATCCAGCCCATCATCACCCATCCAGCTCAGCACCACCATCCAACCTGATCATCACCCATCCAGCCCAGCACCACCATCCAAGCTGATCATCACCCATCCAGCTCAGCACCACCATCCAAGCTGATCATCACCCATCCAGCTCAGCACCACCATCCAAGCTGATCATCACCCATCCAGCTCAGCACCACCATCCAAGCTGATCATCACCCATCCAGCTCAGCACCACCATCCAAGCTGATCATCACCCATCCAGCTCAGCACCACCATCCAAGCCCAGAGCCACCCATCCAGCCTATCACCACCCATCCAGCTCAGCAGCACCATCCAAGCTGATCATCACCCATCCAGCTCAGCATCACTGTCCAGCCCAGCACCACTATCCACCCCAGCTAAGGAATCCTTTGGCTCCACTCCACCACTCCAAGGTCCATCCCCAGCTTGCATGCCTGGGTGAGCTCCCCACATCTTTCCCCCTTTGATGGGAAGGGAAACCAGAGAGGGCACAGATAATGAATGCCTTTGCTTCCCAGGCCAGCTGGGTTTTTTTCCACAGCAGTCTGCAGAATTGCCTGAACATTTTCCCCCCCACCAGCAGTTTGTGAGGTTTCCAACCCTCAGGCAGACAACAAGCTGGGGAGCTGTGGTCTGGAGGCCAAACACGGCAGCACCGGCAGCGCCTTCGGGAGACGCCAGAGGAGAGCTCCTCCGAGGGGGGCAGACATCCCCATGGCATGCTGCACACACAGCCTGCCCTGAGGCAAACCCCAGCAGTTAGGACTGGATCCAGCATCTGACATTCACAGAATCCCAGAATGGCTCAGGTTGGAAGGGACCTCAGAGATCATCGGTTCCAACCCCCCTGCCATGCCCAGGGACAGCTCTCAACCAGCCCAGGCTGTTCAAGGCCTCATCCAACCTGGCCCTGGACACCTCCAGGGAGGAGGCAGCCACAGCCTGCTCAGGAAGCCCATTCCAGAGTCTCAGCAGCCTCCCACTGAGGAACTTCTTCCTCAGCTCCACTCTAAGCCTGCTCTGCCTCAGCTTCAAACCATTGGCCCTTGGCCTGGCTCAGACCCCCTCAGCAAAAGTCTCTCTGCAGCCTTCCTGCAGGATCTCCCAACGTTCACAGAATGGCTCAGGCTGGAGGGAATCTCAGAGGTCATCTACTCCAATCTCCCTCCAACCTCTCAACTAGACTTGGTTGCCCAAAGCCTCATCCAATCTGCCCCCAGGCAGGAGGCAGCCACAGCCTCCCTGGGCAGCCTGTGCCAGGGGCTCAGCAGCCTCACACTGAAGAACTTCTTCCTCAGCTCCACTCTAACCCTGCTCTGCCTCAGCTCCAAACCCTTCCCCCTTGGCCTGGCTCAGACCCCCCCAGCAAAAGTCTCTCTGCAGCCTTCCTGCAGGATCCCTTCAGCTCCTGGCAGCAGCTCTGAGCTCCCCCTGGAGCCTTCTCCTCTGCAGGCTGCACAGCCCCAGCTCCCTCAGCCTGTGCTCACAGCAGACCTGCTTCTGCCCTGGGAGCATCTTTGTGACCTCCCCTGGACTCCCTCCAGCAGCTCTGTGTCCTCCTTGAGCTGGGGACAGCAGAGCTGGAGGCAGGATTGGAGGTGAGGCCTGAGCAGAGCAGAGCAAAGGGTCAGAAGTTAACCCCCAAGCTTTAGGGCTGGATCCAGCAGCTGACATTCACCTGGGGTCATCCCTGTGTCGTTCAAAACAGAGCAGTGGGCTGAAAACCAATTTCCAGACCAGCTTTGCCTGGGTCTGTTTAAACCCTAAAGCTTCCAAGGAGCCAGGAAAGTATCAGCTTCCTCTGCCAAAACCACAGGCAATTTAGTGTGCCCTCACATTTGGCTTGAAGAGCAGAAATTCCTTGCTGGGAAGCAGACAGGAATTTAGCTTTGCAAGAGTTTAAAGGAAAACTCCCCAGGATGAGGGCCCTGCAACAGCTCCCTGGTGAGGAAAGGCTGAGAGGGTTGGGGCTGCTTAGGCTGGAAAAGAGCAGCCTGAGGGGGAGCTCATCAGTGCTGAGCAGTGCTTCCAGGGTGGGTGGCAGGAGGATGGGGCCAGGCTCATGTCAGTGGTGCCCAGGGACAGGGCAAGGGGCAGTGGGCACAGACTGCTGGCCCATGGCAAAGTGGTTTGGAGCAGGAACCATCCTGGCTTTGATACAGAACCTGCTTCTTTCTCACACCCAAGCAGCAAGGAGAAAGTTGGGGCTGAGAGCAGCTCAGGGCTGTTTAAAGGACCATTCCTGCCATGGCCATCCTGGTCACTGCTGCATGCCCCAGCAAGAGCCCAGGAGCTGCAGAAGCTGAGTCTTCTTCATCCCTGTGGCCCTGGGGGGCAGCAGGATGGGGCCAGGCTTGTGCCAGTGGTGCCCAGGGACAGGACAAGGGGCAGTGGGCACAGACTGTTGACCCATGGCAAGGGAGGTTGGAGCAGATGACTTCTGAGATCCCTTCCAGCCTAGGCCATCCTGTGGTTCTATGTAAGAAGTTCCACCTAAACACGAGGAGAAACTTCTTTAGCTTAAGGATGGCAGAGCCTGGGGCCAGGCTTGTGTCTGTGGTGCCCAGAGACAGGGCAAGGGGCCGTGGGCACAGACTGGAGCATCAGAAGCTCCACTTAAACATGAGGAGGAACTGCTTTAATTTAAGGGTGGCAGAGCCCTGGAGCAGGCTGCCCAAAGCAGAGGTGGAGTCTGCATCTCTGGAGGCTTTTCAGACCCACCTGGCTGTGCTCCTGTGTGACCTGCTCTGGTGACCCTGCTCTGGCAGGGGGTTGGACTGGATGATCTTCCAGCCCCTACCACTCTGTGAGTCTGTGAAGATCCCATTTGGCTCCCCAACAGGAGACAAATAAGAGCTTGCTGTCTCCAAACAGGGAGACAAACCCTCTGCAGACACACAGAGAACCATGGAACCACTTCACCTGGAGAAGACCTTTAAGCTCATTGAGATGGGATGGAATGGAATGGGATGGAATGGGATGGAATGGAACGGAATAGAATAGAATAGAATAGAATAGAATAGAATAGAATAGAATAGAATAGAATAGAATAGAATAGAATAGAATAGAATAGAATAGAATAGAATAGAATAGAATAGAATCAACCAGGTTGGAAAAGACCTCAGAGATCAGAGTCCAACCTCTCACCCAGCACCATCTGATCAACACAACCATGGCACCAAGTGCCTCATCCAGGCTCCTCCTAAACCCCTCCAGGGATGGGGACTCCACCACCTCCCTGGGCAGCACATTCCCATGGCCAATCTCTCTTGCTGGGAAGAATTTCTTCCTAACATCCAGCCTGAACGTCCCCTGGCACAGCTTGAGACTGTGTCCTCTTGTTCTGCTGCTGGGTGCCTGCCTGGGAGAAGAGACCAACCCCCAGCTGGCTCCAACCTCCCTGCAGGGAGTTGCAGAGAGCAAGAAGGTCTCCCCTGAGCCTCCCCTTCTCCAGGCTAAGCAACCCCAGCTCCCTCAGCCTCTCCTCCCAGGGCTGTGCTCCAGACCCCTCCCCAGCTTTCTTGCCCTTCTCTGGACACCTTCCAGCAGCTCAACCTCTTTCCTAACCTGAGGAGCCCAGAACTGGACACAGGACTCAAGGTGTGGCCTGAGCAGTGCTGAGCACAGGGCACAAGGACTTCCCTGCTCCTGCTGGCCACACTCTTCCTGATGCAGGCCAGGATGCCCTTGGCCTTCTTGGCCCCCTGGGCACACTGCTGGCTCATGTTCAGCCTACTACCAACCAGCACCCCCAGGTCCCTCTCTGCCTGGCTGCTCTCAGCCACTCTGCCCCCAGCCTGTAGCACTGCCTGGGGTTGTTGTGGCCAAAGTGTAGATCTGCTGCCTCCAACACACCTCTGAGGTAAGCAGGGGGGAAAAGCCCCAGTGACCACTGCAAGGTTTTCTTGCCAGTTTAGGGGGGTGTGTACCCTACCCCCAGCACCCCCTGTGATGGAGAAGAGAAGGCTTCAGGGACACCTAAGAGCAGGCTCCCACTACCTGCAGGGGCTCTGAGAAGGCTGCAGAGGGACTCTGTGCAAAGGCCTGCAGGGACAGGAGGAGAGGCAGTGGTTTGGAATGGGAGCAGAGCAGATTTAGATCGGATGTGAGGAACAAGTTCTGCACCAGGAGGGTGGTGGAACACTGGAACAGGTTGCCCAGGGAGGTGGTTGGGGCCCCAGCCCTGGAGATACTCAAGGTGAGGCTCAGCAGGGCTCTGGGCAAGCTGCTGTGGTGGAGGGGGTTGGCCTGGATGGCCGTCGGAGGTCCCTGCCAAGCCAAAGCCACCGTGTGGCTCTGTGTTTAGAGGCAGAACAAGTTCCCAGCACGCTCCCAGGGTTGAATTTTCACCTGAGAGTGACACCAGGCCGGGGAACAAGCCCAGTCAAACCCAGGCTGCCGAGCCCAGGCTCTGGGTGCCTGCAATCTCGACGAGGTGGAGGCTCAGATCCCCAGCGGGGAGCAAAGTCACCTCGGAGCTGTTGCAATGGCACACACACACACACACACACTCCAGTTAGCTGGGGTTTGTTTGGTGTGTGTGTGTGCTGCCTCTGCCCTGACAAAGCTGCTGCAAAAGGAGAGGCAGTGCCCTCTGAACCCTGTGCAACAGGATTATTGAGTCACTCCGGGCTAATGCGCAGCAAAAATGTCCTTAGCCAGCACTTGAGCAAACAGTGAGCGGAGAGGAGTGCCAGGGCACCCCGGGGCACCCCAGGGCTTTGCCCCCTTAGCTCCTAATAAGGCAAATGGCTGCAATCCAGGCACCTCTGTGCTGCAGGAGAGGCTTCAGCAGTCACAGAGTGGGGTTGGGTGGCAGGTTGCTTGGAGCCACAACCAACCTCACCGGGACTGGTGCCAGCCGTGGGGTATCTCCCACCTGCCTGGGCAGCCTGTGCCTGGCTCCCGCTGCCCTCAGGGGCAAACGTTTCTCCCTTCTCTCCACTCTCAATCTCCCTCTTTGAGTTCAAACCATCCTTCCTTGTCTTGGCACAACAAAGTCTCTCCCCAGCTTTCTGATTGAACCTTTGAAGCACTGCAAGGCCACCAGGAGGTCTCCCTGCAGCCTTCTCTTCTCCAGGCTGCACAACCCCAGCTCTCCCAGCCTGGCCTCCCAGCAGAGGGCTTCCAGCCCTGCCAGCACTGTTGTGGCCTCCTCTGGCCCTGCTCCAGCAGGTCCCTGTCTGTGCTGAGGACTCCAGAGCTGCCCCAGCACTGCGTGGGGGGGGTGTCCCAGGGGCAGGACCCCCTCCCTGCCTCTCCTGCCGGCCGTTTGGGCCCATCCCGAGGGTTTCTCACCCCGCAGCATCACTCCTCAGGGTGAGGTCACCCCGGACTCCCCTTCGCAATCCTCTCACCTGCTTTTGGGAAATGCAAATCTGGCCCTGGGGTGCAGGGAGCTGCTGTTGCAAGAGCTGCCTTGCCCTCCAGGTGGGTGGAATCTCAACAGCAGCCAGCGATCCACCTCTCTCTGCTTTCAAACACGGGCTCCCCCCACCCCCTCCTCGTACCCTGCAGACTTCAAGTGATTTGGGTAACAGTCTGACATCCTACACAAGAGAGCCGATGCCAATTAAAAGAGAGCTCAGCCCTCGCAGACAAAAGGGCTGATGGGCTCCTAGGACTCCTCTTCCCTCCAGGAGGGATGGAAATTGCTGGATCAGGCTGCACAACGCCCTAATCAGCGGCTAATTGCAGGGAAGGGACAGAGCTCTGTCCGGGGGGGTTAGCGGCGGGGCACGTCCCTGCCTCTGCTGAGCTCCGCACTTTTGGCTCCAGTCAGGCTCCTGCTGCGCTGGCTGCGGCCCCAGGAAGGCAGCACACAGCCCCCAGAGGACTGCTGCGGCAGGGGGCATCCGCTGGGGGGCTGCTGGGGGGTTGGAGCTACCGCGGGGCTGAACAGCCCTCAGCTGCCCTTGGAACGGGCAGGGGCTGAGGAGCCAGAGGGAGGGCAAAGATCTCAGCCTTGGGAAGGGCTCATCTCAAAGTCTGCTGCACAGGAGATGCAGCTGTGGGCTGGAACCCCAAGATCTGCCTGCTGAGACCCCAAGATCTGCCTGTTGAAACCCCAACATCTGCCTGCTGAGGCCCCAAGATCTGCCTGCTGAGGCCCCAACATCTGCCTACTGAGACCCCAAGATCTGCCTGCTGAGACCCCAAGATCTGCCTGCTGAAGCCCCAAGATCTGCCTGCTGAGACCCCATGTGCCCAGTGAAACAGCAACATCTGCCGGGGGGAACCTCAACATCTGCCTGCTGAAAGCCCAACATCTGCTGGCTGAGGCCCCAACATCTGCCTACTGAGACCCCAAGATCTGCCTGCTGAAACCCCAACATCTGCCTACTGAGACCTCAACATCTGCCTGCTGAGAGCCCAAGATCTGCCTGCTGAAACCCCAACATCTGCCTACTGAGACCCCAACATCTGCCTGCTGAGACCCCAACATCTGCCTGCTGAGGCCCCAAGATCTGCCTGCTGAGACCCCATGTGCCCAGTGAAACTGCAACATCTGCCGGGGGGAACCTCAACATCTGCCTGCTGAGAGCCCAACATCTGCTGGCTGAGGCCCCAAGATCTACCTGCTGAGACCCCAACATCTGCCTACTGAAACCCCAACATCTGCCTGAGACCCCAACATCTGCCACGTGCCCAGTGAAACCCCAGCATCTGCCCAGGGGAACCTCAACATCTGCCCAGAGAAGCTCCGGCATCTACCTACTGAAACCCCAACATCTGCCCAGAGAAACCCCAACATCAGCCTAGCCACAGCCCCAGGACCCCACTCCAAGGGCTGTGCAGAGCCCTCTTTGCACCCCCCTGCTAACCAGCCCTTCCCTGCCGTGCTGCCTGCCCCACTCTGAGCTCACTGCCCAGCCCTGGGCTGCTGCCCTGAGCCTTCCTCACTCTTCTCCCTCATTCCGGTAAATCCAGCGCTGACTGCCAAGCTCCCTCCCTACTTCAGGGATAAATATTCACCTTCTGGACTGCAGCCAACCATGAGCTAGTGCTTCATCATTCCCCATGCCCACCAGACTGCAGGAGATGCCTTTGTGAGAGACCTGAAGCCAGGCTGGGAGGGTGGAGAGCCCTGGGGAGCGTGCGGCGCTGGCTGGGGTCGGTCCTGCAGGGCCAGCCTTGGGACTCCATCCCCAGCCTTGCAGATGGAATTCTGCTGGCTGGGAGGCCTTGGCAGGAGCTCCTGCCGATAGATGTCAGCACAGGCTGCCCAAAAGCCTCCCAGCAGGACCTTTCTGAAGGCTCCTCAAAGCTCCTTCCCAGCCGACAAGATGTATCTAGCCCTGGGGTTTTGACACTGAAGCCAAAACGGAGCTGTCCCCGAAGAGGAATTTAGCTGCCAAGGAGGGGAGGACAGAGCTGGAAGGAGAAGTAACTCAACAGAACATCCAGAGGAGGCCACAGAGATGATCAGAGAGATGCAGAACCTCCCCTATGGGGACAGGCTGGGAGAGCTGGGGCTGTTCAGCCTGGAGAAAAGGGGCTCTGGGGAGACCTCAGAGCAGCCTTCCAGGACCTGAAAGGGCTCCAGGAGAGCTGGGGGGGGACTGTGGGCAAGGGCTGGGAGTGCCAGGATGAGGTTACAATGGCTTTGAGGTGGAAGAGAGGAGACTGGGACTGGAGATGAGGGAGAAATTCTTTGCAGTGAGGGTGGGGAGAGACTGGCACAGGTTGCCCAGGGAGGCTGTGGCTGCCTCCTGCCTGGAGGTATCCAGCCTGGCCTTGAATAAGGCCTTGAGCAAGCTGGGCTGGGGGGAGGTGCCCCTGCCCATGGCAGGGGGGGTTGGAACTGGATGAGCTTTGAGGTCTCTTCCATCCCAACCCATTCTAGGATCCACCTGGTGCCTGGGTGACTGATTTCAGCCAAGGTGACAGAGCCACAGCTCCTGTGCCATCCCTGCCAAGCCTTTGCCAGGCTGTCTCCTGCCTCCTGAAGTCACCTCACAGCCCCTGCAGAAGTGCTGACTTCACTGCTGCTGGAGCCTTATTGAAGTCCCTATCACTCAGCCACTTGCTCCTCCCACAGCAGGGGGGGTTGGAACTGGATGATCTTTGAGGTGCCTTTCACCACAACCCATTCTATCCATCTCTGAACACAGCCAGGGAGGTCACAACCAGCCACTTCCATCACCCCTTGGTACCTCCGGAGCTGAGGGCTGACAGCAGCCGCCTGGGGCAGGAGCCAGCCCAGGCTATCAGCTTCCTTGCTGGTGCAAGACATTAATTATAGCTGAGGCCACACCAAGATAAACACCCTGTGTGTGGGGCTGGGGCAGCCCTTGGCAGATGTCAAAGCCTCCTTTCCTGAAAAGGAAATAAAAGAGAAGGTTTCCCAGAGGCCTTGGCCGCCCTGGCAGCCTCCTGCCGGCACGCAAATACCTCGGGCTCCGAGCAGCCCAACTCAGCTGAGCTGATAGCCACCAGGGCTGTGAGATCAAACCTCAGGGAACAGAAAAGGGGGGGGGGGGAAAAGTCCTGTAAGAAAAAAATCAAAGCCAAAAAAGATCCAGTCTGACTTGTGCTGAGTAGGTGATCAGCTGGGCAGGTGACAGAGCTGCTCCTCGGCAGCAGAGCGCTGCAGGCTCTGGGAGCCTGGAGGGAGAGGGACTGCAGGAGGGAGATCTCAGAGCATCATGGAACTCTTTGGGTTGGGAAAGGCCTCTAAGCTCATCCACTCCAACCAGCAACCCAAACCCTGGCCCCAAGTGCCATGGCTACATTTCCTGAGCACCCCCAGGGCTGGGGACTCCACCACCTCCCTGGGCAGCCTCTGCCAGTCCCTGACCACTCCTGCAAGAGAAATTGTTCCTCATGTCCAACCTAACCCTCCCCTGGCACAATTTCAGCCATTTCCTCTCATTCTATCACCTGATACTAGGGAGAAGAGACCAACCCCCACCCCACTGCAATTCCTCTCAGGGAGTTGTAGAGAGCCAGGAGGTTTCCCCCTCAGCCTTCTATTCTCCAGGCTAAAGCTCAGCTCCCTCAGCTGCTCCTCCCCAGCCCTGTTCTCCAGACCCTTCCCCAGCTTCCTTGCCCTTCTCTGGACCTGCTCCAATGTCCTTCTTGGAGTGAGGGGCCCAAAACTGATCCCAGGATTCAAGCTGTAGCTTCACCAGTGCCCAGCCCAGGGGCACAATCACTTCCCTGCTGCCCACAGCATTGCTGATCCAGGCCAGGATCACAGTCTCACAGTCTCACAGTATAGCCAAGGTTGGAAGAGACCTCGAGGATCATGGAGTCCAAGCTGGCACCACAGACCTCAGGACTAGACCATGGCTCCAAGTGCCACATCCAATCCCCTCTTGAACACCTCCAGGGATGGGGACTCCACCACCTCCCTGGGCAGCACATCCCAATGATGAACGTCTCTCTCAGTGAAGAACTTTCTCCTCACCTCCAGCCTAAACCTCCCCTGGCACAGCTTGAGGCTGTGTCCTCTTGTTCTGGGGCTGGTTGCCTGGGAGAAGAGAACAACCCCTTCCTGGCTACAACCTCCCTTCAGGTAGTTGTACAGGGCAATGAGGTCACCCCTAAGCCTCCTCTTCTCCAGGCTTCTCCCTCAGCCTCTCCTCCCAGGGCTGTGCTCCAGACCCCTCCCCAGCTTTGTTGCCCTTCTCAGGACACCTTCAAGTCTCTCAATGTGCTTGGCCACTCTTGCATTCTTTCCTAATCTCCAACCTAACCTTCCCCTGGCACAATTTCAGGCCATCTCCTCTTGTTCTATCACCTGATGATAGGAAGAAGAGGCCAAGCCCCACCTGTCTCCAGCCTCCTTTCAGAGAGAATTTCTCCTCCTCATTTCAACAGCAGGTTCCCAGCTCTCAGATGTGAGACACCTTCACAAGCTTCCCAACAAAGAAGTGCAACCTGCAGGACAGGGAGGGGATTCTGCCCCTCTGCTCTGCCCTGGTGAGACCCCACCTGCAGCACTGCCTCCAGTTCTGGTGCTCCCAGCACAGGAAGGGCCTAGAGCTGTTGGAGAGGGTCCAGAGGAGCAGGAGAGTTGGGGCTGTGCAGCCTGGAGAAGAGAAGGCTCCAGGGAGACCTCAGAGCAGCCTTCCAGGACCTGAAGGGGCTCCAGGAGAGCAGGGGAGGGACTTGTGACATGCACTGTGAGTGCCAGGCTGAGGAACAATGGTTTTGAGCTGGGAGAGGGGAGATTGAGACTGGAGATGAGGAAGAAATTCTCGAGAGTGAGGCTAGGGAGACTCTGGCACAGGCTGCCCAGGGAGGCTGTGGCTGTCCCCTGCCTGGAGGTGTTCAAGGCCAGGCTGGATGAGGCCTTGAGCAGCCTGGGCTGGTGGGAGGTGTCCCTGCCCACGGTAGGGGGCTGGAACTGGCTGATCCTTAAGGTCCCTTCCAGCCCAACCCATTCCATGACTCAGTGAACTCCCTGGGGGCTCCTGGGTGCTCAGCACCATCACCACTCAGCTGTTTATTTGCTTTCCCAAGGACTCCCAACCCCAAATCCTATTTTTTGCTGACTTTGGTCTTCTTACTGAGCCAGAGGGCTGCCAATAGCTGCTCCCAGCTCTGGTCCAGCACTCTCATCCCCAAGATTTCCAGTTGGCCTGGGGGGGTCACCTCCTTCAGTCTGCTTCAGATGACAGAGGGGGGTCAGGTCCTCCCCATGCCGCTGCCAGCCAGCCCCCTGCCAGCCCTGCTGCTGCTCCCAGGCTACTTTTGGGCCTCACAAAAGACAGGGAGCAAAAAGGAGGCTGAAAATTCTCCACATCCATCCTGGGGGCTGATAAAGCTGATAGTGGGAAAAAATTCCTGCCTTAATCTCTGGAGGGATCTGCAGCCAGGGAGTTCCTCTCTCAGCAGCTGACAGAGTTAAAGCAACAAGGCTCTTTTTTTCTCCCCTTGCTGCTCTGCTTGATCCACCCTGACAGTGTCTTAAGAAGGGTTTGAGAGACACACAAGAAGGCTTCTAGAGAGATAAATGTTGTACATGAGGATTTAAAGGCCGGGGCAAATCCCTGTGCCATCACCCAGGAGACAAGAGTGTTACAACCCCCAGCCCTGCTCGAGCCTCTGGCTCTTGGGGATGTGCAGGCTGCTGGTTTTATCACTGCCAGGCTGCCAGCTCCCATCTGAGCCAGCTCCTGAGAGACTCCCTGCAGACCTTCTCAGCAGCTGAGTGCCTCCTCTGAAACACCAGCAAGGAAGAGTGGCAGGCAGTGAGCTGTGGAGTGCAGCTGGGAAGGGGAAAGAGAAGGCCACCAGCATCCATTGAGTCACTCATCAGCAAGTTTACAGATGACACCAAGTTAGGGGCAGATATTGGTCAGTTAGAGGGCAGAAGGGCTCTGCAGAGGGACCTTGCCAGGCTGGACAGATGGGCAGAGGCCAACAGGATGGCATTCAACAAGTCCAAGTGCCAGGGGCTGCACTTTGGCCACAACAACCCCAGGCAGTGCTACAGGCTGGGGGCAGAGTGGCTGAGAGCTGCCAAATAGAGAGGGACCTGGGGGTGCTGATTGACAGCTGCCTGAACATGAGCCAGCAGTGTGCCCAGGGGGCCAAGAAGGCCAAGGGCATCCTGGCCTGCAGCAGGAAGAGTGTGGCCAGCAGGAGCAGGGAAGTCCTTGTGCCCTGTGCTCAGCACTGCTTAGGCCACACCTGGAGTCCTGTGTCCAGTTCTGGGCTCCTCAGTTTAAGAAGGACATTGAGAGACTTGAAGGTGTCCAGAGAAGGGCAAGAAAGCTGGGGAGGGGTCTGGAGCACAGCCCTGGGAGGAGAGGCTGAGGGAGCTGGGGTTGCTTAGCCTGGAGAAGAGGAGGCTCAGGGGAGACCTCATTGCCCTCTACAACTCCCTGCAGGGAGGTTGGAGCCAGGTGGGGGTTGGGCTCTTCTCCCAGGCAGGCAACCCCAGAACAAGAGGACACAGTCTCAAGCTGTGCCAGGGGAGGTTTAGGCTGGAGGTGAGGAGAAAGTTCTTCACTGAGCAAGTTGCTCACCATTGGAATGTGCTGCCCAGGGAGGTGGTGGAGTCCCCATCCCTGGAGGTGTTCCAGAGGGGATTGGATGTGGCACTTGGAGCCATGGTCTAGTCATGAGGTCTTTGGTGCCAGCTTGGACTCGATGATCCTTGAGGTCTCTTCCAACCTTGGCTATACTCTGAGACTGTGATCCTGGCCTGGATCAGCAATGCTGTGGGCAGCAGGGAAGTGATTGTGCCCCTGGGCTGGGCACTGGTGAAGCCACAGCTTGAATCCTGGGTTCAGTTCTGGGCCCCTCACTCCAAGAAGGACATTGATGAGCTGGAGCAGGTCCAGAGAAGGGCAAGGAAGCTGGGGAAGGGTCTGGAGAACAGGGCTGGGAAGGAGCAGCTGAGGGAGCTGAGGCTTAGCCTGGAGGAAAGAAGGCTGAGGGGGAAACCTCCTGGCTCTCTACAGCTCCCTGAGAGGAATTGCAGTGGGGTGGGGGTTGGTCTCTTCTCCCCAGTATCAGGTGATAGAATGAGAGGAAATGGCTGAAATTGTGTCAGGGCAGGGTTAGGTTGGACATGAGGAACAATTTCTCTTGCAAGAGTGGTCAGGGACTGGCAGAGGCTGCCCAGGGAGGTGGTGGAGTCCCCACCCCTGGGGGTGCTCAGGAAATGTGGCCATGGCACCTGGGGCCAGGGTTGGGTGACCATGGTGGGGTTGGGTTGCTGGTTGGAGTGGATGACCTTAGAGGGCTTTTCCATGATTCTCTAAGTGCAGTGTCCTTGGAGCCCCAGGCTCTCCATGAGGGAGATCCAGCATCCTCTGGACTCAAACCAACTCATGGGGCTCCAGGCTGAAGGGCTTGCACTGGAGCTCCTCCTGCCTGGCCTCATTTCTGCACTGCTGTACAGCTCAGCTCAGCCCCTGCTCAGCTCAGCCCTTGCCTTAAAGGGAAGCAGAAGTCCCCAGATCTGTGCTGAGACAGGCAGAAAACCACAGCTGGAATACTGTGGCCAGTTGTGGGCTCCCCAGGTCTGGAGAGACAGAGCTCCTGCTGGAGGAGTGTCCAGTGGAGAGCTACAAGGAGCTACACACCTCCCCTGTGAAGAGAGACTGAGAGCCCTGGGCTGTTGAGTCTGGGGAGGAGAAGGCTGAGAGGGAGCTGATGGATGCTGTGGGGGTCAGGTGGAGGGAGCCAAGCACTTTTGGGTGGTGCACAGTAATAAGACAAGGACCAATGGATACAGACTTGAACAGAGAAAGGTTTCAGCTCAACAGGAGGAGAAACTCTTCCCTGTGAGGCTCACAGAGCCTTGGAGCAGGCTGCCCAGGAGGTTGTGGAGTCTCCTTCCCTGGAGGCTTTCCAAACCCATCTGGCTGTGTTCCTGTGTGACCTGCCCTGGGTGCTCCTGCTCTGGCAGGGGGGGCTGGACTGGATGATCTCTGGAGGTCCCTTCCACCTTCTACCATTCTGTGATCACCACTCAGAACAGCCATTTCTCTTCAAGCCATGTCTCTTCCAGCTCCTCTACTGCATTTCCCCCTCTGTTTTCCCCTCCAACACATT